>NC_066516.1:5471479-5538979 GCF_024679095.1 Eriocheir sinensis
AAGGTGTTATATGGCGAGGACGATATATAAGGTGGACTGGACTGCCGCCATTTTAGATCACCAAGTCGAAATGAAAAACTTAAAAGAGTATATCATTCCGTAAGGGTTTGATCATAACAAACCTCTATCGACAATAGTAAAGCTTATTCACCAATTTTAGGAACGTCAGAGAACATATTATTTATTTTTAGGCTCAGTAACGTAAGAAAATCCCACAGCGCTGCTTCAAATATGGTAAAACACGCCACCAATATAAAAAAGAAAATACACGATACATTATAAAAACTAAACACAGCATTGAACTCATAGCACGAAACATTTTTAAACTAAACGAAAAATAAAAAACATCGTTCACCCTCCCCCTCCGCCCCCTACACCCCCTCCCCCGGGACACCCCATAGACACCCCCCCCCGCCCAAGACCCCTAATACCTCCCCTGTGATACCACCCGACCACTCCCCCCCCCCTAAACACAAAATCGTTAATTGCTCCGTTAATACTCAACCGATCGGATTCTGGTAAAGACCAAAATGTTCAGCGTCGAATACTACACCCGGGGAGCTCCACGAACACGAGGAAAACATGGACACAGCAAGAGGCGCAGGCGAAAACCGTTAAGACCAACCTTTGGACCGGTATAGCTCAATAACGAAAAAAGCTATCTTGATTCTGACAGCGCCATCGTGTTCTCCGGCAAACTCTACACCTTGTATCAGTTGCTCATCAAGAAATATCAAGAAATAAAAAAAAAGAACCAAACACGTTCAAAGTTAAATTTGAAAACCTCAAATTATAGCTCATGTCGGTTCAAATCGCTATACTTATTTCCATAAACGTATCTTTACTAGTAAAGGCGTGACAGGTGGCTAAAGAAATGACGTGTTATCTCCAAAACTAAAGGTCGTAGCGAAGATTCGAGACCAGCGTTGTATTTCTCGTTAAATTCTAAAACTTTCATTATCTATTGACGAATGAGAAAAAATAGATATTACTGGAAGAACGCTGGATCAATGTTACTAAAAAACGCGAACAACAGATCATAATAACTCCATAACTATTGGTCGTAGCGTCATTCTGAAGGCACCAGCGTATTCCCCGCAACTGGTTCTCCCAGGCGACAATTGGGCATACAAAACTTTACAGTATTAATGGAGTTATAGGCCTTCAAAGTTTCAGCACGTTTTTTAAATCGTGGATATCTCCGTCAGTTTTAGGCCTAGCGCAATTCTGATAGCACCAGAAATTCTAATATTGTTTTCTTCACGTCTATGAACCTCTCTGATCAAGCTGGAGGCAAGAATAACGAAACTTGCATATTTGAAAAAAGATGGTTTTAGAGGAGGTGAAATTCTGGCCGTAAACACCGGAGAGTTTCATAACGGTGGAAACACAAAATCGTTCATAGCTCCGTTAATACTCTACCGATCGGATTCTAATAAGCATCAAAATGTTCAGCGTCAAATTCTACACCAGCTGAGTGCAACGAACACGAGAAAAAACGAGAGGATAAAATTGAGGGTTACGACCATTTCTTGGAATATAGCTAATAATTTCTATAATAATTAAGCTAGCGCAAAACCAAGACCAGAAATGGATTCCTCGTTATTTTCCCTCTCCAAATCATGCCCGACATTAAGACATTACTTAGACATGGATGCAGGAATCTATGCAGAATCAAAACATTCTGATAAACGCTTTAGCTAGGATATCTTGATACCTAATAAAGTTATCTCTATTCTGACGACGCCACGTTATTCTCCGTCAAATTTTACATCAGATATCAGTTGATCAATAATACACAAGCAAAATAAGCAAAAAAAGCTATCTTTGGAAATACGCGTCAAATCTTAAATCTGATAACGCCGAAATATAGGCCGTGTTGGGTCACCTCAAGATATTTAATTTAATAAACATATCTGCAGTAGTTAAGGCGTGGCAGGCGGTTAAAAAATGACATGCTATCTCCGAAACTAAAGGTGGTAGCGCAAATCTGAGACCAGCGTTGTATTCCTCGTCGAATTTCAACAATTTTATTATTTATTGCCGAAGGATAAATAATACGTAATAAGCGAGTGACGTTGGGTCAAATGTCGAAAAAGTGCGAAATTTCAAATCAATATATCTCTATACCCATTAGTGGTAGCGTAATTCTGAAAGCACCAGCGTGTTCCTCGGAATTTTTTCTACCAGTTGCTAATCAGGCATATTGCAACACGGATTGATTCAAGAGTTATAGGCCTAGAAAGTTTTCGAAGGCTCTCACAAAACCGTTCATAACTCCGTCAGTTTTAGGCCTATTGCAATTCTGATAGCACCAGAAATTTTAGTATTTTTTTCTTCACATATATCAACCCCTTTCATCAAACTGGAAGAAGGAATAACGATTTTTTAATTTTTAAACTTTTTCGCGTTAAGGCCTCGCGGGGGAAATGTGGTAGCTTAGCCCCGTAGAGTTGCCGAGGAGGGGGGTGAAATCTTTACCTGCTTATATCTCCGTCTGTTCTGCACGTAGAGCCTCTTTAAGGATATCAAAAGATTGCTCGTAAAATTACCTTTCTTTCCAGTGCCAAGAGGGTAAGAATTAATTAGGAAATAATGAATGGCAGCGTCTTAGAGTTAGCGACGGAAAATAAATCGTATCACCATTAATACTCCCCGTAGGGCATTTCTAAGGATACGATGCATTCCCCGAAAAAGTCTGGTGTTGTTGAGTGCCAGGGACGTAGGAATTAGTAAGGGATTAAGGAATGGCATGATCTGAAAGTTAAGTAAGGTGATGGCTCAGAAACATCCATATATCTCACAAACTGTTAGCCCTAGCGCCATTTTGAGGCCAGAAATGGAGTTCTCGTCCCTTTTTACCCAATATTGGACACCAAAACATGAGAAAATGGTTTAAAATAGCATAAAACCATAAGTTCTAATTCCCAAACACGTAGCCATGTCCAGCGTACGACACTTTCTTTAACAAAATATGATTTATGCTTCCCAGGCGCCATGAAGCTATGAGTAATTATTATTTTAGGATCGTAAGGGTAATAAAAAGATAAATCCCGTCCTTGGAGGGGCCAGAATTGGCATTTAGAGCAATGTTGATACATTTCAAGGCGTTGAGTACGATATCTTGATGACCACATCTGTAAAGGTGCCATGTCGCCGTATATTTACCCTCCTGTGTTTACCATTTTCTGACGTCCTGGACACATACAACATCATTTATTATTAGAGTTAAAATCATTACTTCCCGATGTATCCAGACCATCGCTAAGTCTCAAATAAACGATAAATATGAGATTTCACGAACGGCGACGCGGCAACGTTACTGAGCTTTAATGACAAGTGGACTCAGTCGTGGTGTAGCAAGGAAAGGGAGAGGATACGCCTGTTAGACTTCCTGGCCAAACCTTACTCAGTGATTGTCATATCCTCGTTAAAACATGGCCATTAGTGTCATTAATCGCGTTGGGTATTGCAATTTATCTTTAACACCGCGGAGTAGCTGTAGAGGGCCCAGCGCCCCCCCCTACTTAGGCCTCCCATATATAGACCTATGCGGTGTGTATTTAAGTAATTGTTTTTCTCATATCAATCAATCAAAATGTACTTATACATTCATAGATTTGCATTCACATACTCGTAAACGCACACAAACGTACACATACATTCACACATACATACATATACATACATATACATATACACACATACACATACATACATATATATACATACACAAAACAAACACACATGCACATACCTATATATCAAACCTTTTACTATACACCAAATATATAGAAATTCTCATTCATTCTGACAATTAATTGAATGATTTTTTCTTTTCTTTTTCAAATGTCGAAAGATTACAGGTTAACATAAGATTTTTTCAATGTGTTGCCAGTGAGTTCCATATTCGTGGACCAAGACAGGCAATGCTATTATTACAGAGAGATGTATTAAATCGCGGGACATGAAGATTTGTACTATTTGTTCTTTGTCCATCTATTAACGAGAAGATTAAAGAGTCTGTTTCCTTAATGGCAGTGAGTTCCATATTCCTGGACCAAGACAGGCAATGCTATTATTACAGAGAGATGTATTAAATCGCGGGACATGAAGATTTGTACTATTTGTTCTTTGTCCATCTATTAACGAGAAGATTAAAGAGTCTGTTTCCTTAATAGCAGTGAGTTCCATATTCGTGGACCAAGACAGGCAATGCTATTATTACAGAGAGATGTATTAAATCGCGGGACATGAAGATTTGTACTATTTGCTCTTTGTCCATCTATTAACGAGAAGATTAAAGAGTCTGTTTCCTTAATAGCAGTGAGTTCCATATTCGTGGACCAAGACAGGCAATGCTATTATTACAGAGAGATTGATTGATTGATTGATAGTTTATTGTTGCAGGTAAACAACAAGGGAGAAGGGAGGAACATGCCATCCCAACCCCCAGTCAGGACAGTGTGATTATACAGCTATTAATACATGTGTAGGTAGCACCAGGAAATTAAAAAGATACAATGGTAGGAAGGAAAGCACAACAAGGGAGGGGGCAGTACCTCCCCCTGGACAATAAGACAATAAAATGGGGGGACGGAGAACATTGCCCAAGCACTAGATGGGAATGAATACAGAGATAGAGTAAATACTAGTCCTTAAAGTAAAATACTGCAGAGATGACAGCCTTGTATAGCACGGCAGTAGTTGTATTAAATCGCGGGACATGAAGATTTGTACTGTTTGCTCTTTGTCCATCTATTAACGAGAAGATTAAAGAGTCTGTTTCCTTAATAGCAGTGAGTTCCATATTCGTGGACCAAGACAGGCAATGCTATTATTACAGAGAGATGTATTAAATCGCGGGACATGAAGATTTGTACTGTTTGCTCTTTGTCCATCTATTAACGAGAAGATTAAAGAGTCTGTTTCCTTAATGGCAGTGAGTTCCATATTCCTGGACCAAGACAGGCAATGCTATTATTACAGAGAGATGTATTAAAGCGCGGGACATGAAGATTTGTACTATTGGCTCTTTGTCCATCTATTAACGAGAAGATTAAAGAGTCTGTTTCCTTAATGGTTTTAAATATCAATAACAGCAGGAAATAATTATGAATTGAGCCGATATTCAACAAATGATGTTTAGAAAATATCTCTCAAGTTGAACTGAATTTTCTAATGAAAAATATACATCTGAATACCGTTTACTGTGCCACTACTAACTTTTTAGAAAAGAAGGCCAAGTAGCAGACACACAGAAATGCAATAATGGAGGAAGAAAGGCGAGCGTGGACATTAGTGTGGTTTATTTTTTATTTATAATGTCTATTTTCCTTCTTTTTTTCCTTCCTTCCTTCCTTCCTTCCTTCCTTCCTTCCTTCCTTCCTTTTCAATTTTTATCATCTAATCTTTCCTTTTTATTAATGTTAATGACTGTGAATGTATGTTATTATTGTTATTGTTATTATTATTATTATTATTATTATTATTTATCTTTTTCTGTCTGTGTGTGTTCAGAATTATGTATTATATGTGTATTTTATTTATTTTAGTTTCTCTCTCTCTCTCTCTCTCTCTCTCTCTCTCTCTCTCTCTCTCTCTCTCTCTCTCTCTCTCTCTCTCTCTCTCTCTCTCTCTCTCTCTCTCTCTCTCTCTCTCTCTCTCTCTCTCTCTCTCTCAATAACTTTTTAAATAATATGAATTCTCTCTCTCTCTTCCCTTTTCCTTTCATTCCCTTCCCTTTCATTCCCTTTCCTTCCCTTCCCTTTCATTCCCTTTCATTCCCTTTCCTTCTCTTCCTTTCCCATCCCTTCTCTTCCTTTCCCTTCCCTTTCATTCCCTTTCCTTCTCTTCCTTTCCCTTCCCTTCTCTTCCTTTCCCTTCCCTTTCATTCCCTTTCCTTCTCTTCCTTTCCCATCCCTTCTCTTCCTTTCCCTTCCCTTTCATTCCCTTTCCTTCTCTTCCTTTCCCATCCCTTCTCTTCCTTTCCCTTCCCTTCCCTTTCCTTCTCTTCCTTTCCCATCCCTTCTCTTCCTTTCCCTTCCCTTTCATTCCCTTTCCTTCTCTTCCTTTCCCTTCCCTTCTCTTCCTTTCCCATCCCTTCTCTTCCTTTCCCTTCCCTTTCATTCCCTTTCCTTCTCTTCCTTTCCCATCCCTTCTCTTATTTCCCTTCCCTTTCATTCCCTTTCCTTCTCTTCCTTTCCCTTCCCTTCCTTTCCCTTCCCTTCTCTTCCTTTCCCTTCCCTTTCATTCCCTTTCCTTCTCTTCCTTTCCCTTCCCTTCTCTTCCTTTCCCTTCCCTTTCATTCCCTTTCCTTCTCTTCCTTTCCCATCCCTTCTCTTCCTTTCCCTTCCCTTTCATTCCCTTTCCTTCTCTTCCTTTCCCATCCCTTCTCTTCCTTTCCCTTCCCTTTCATTCCCTTTCCTTCTCTTCCTTTTCCCATCCCTTCTTTTCCTTTCCTTCCTTTCATTCCCTTTTCCTTCTCTTCCTTTCCTTCCTTCTCTTCCTTTCCCTTCCTTCTTCTCTTCCTTTCCTTCCTTTCATTCCCTTTTCCTTCTCTTCCTTTCCTTCCCTTTTCTTCCTTCCTTTCCCTTCCCTTTCATTCCCTTTCCTTCTCTTCCTTTCCCATCCCTTCTCTTCCTTTCCCTTCCCTTACATTCCCTTTCCTTCTCTTCCTTTCCCATACCTTCTCTTCCTTTCCCTTTTCATTTCCCTTTCCTTCTCTTCCTTTCCCATCCCTTCTCTTCCTTTCCCTTCCCTTTCATTCCCTTTCCTTCTCTTCCTTTCCCATCCCTTGTCTTCCTTTCCCTTCCCTTTCATTCCCTTTCCTTCTCTTCCTTTCCCATCCCTTCTCTTCCTTTCCCTTCCCTTTCATTCCCTTTCCTTCTCTTCCTTTCCCATCCCTTCTCTTCCTTTCCCTTCCCTTTCATTCCCTTCCCTTTCCTTCCCTTCCCTTCCCTTTCCTTCTCTTCCTTTCCCATCCCTTTCATTCCCTTTCCTTCCCTTCCCTTCCCTTTCCTTCTCTTCCTTTCCCATCCCTTCTCTTCCTTTCCCTTCCCTTCCCTTCCCTTTCCTTCTCTTCCTTTCCCTTCCCTTTCATTCCCTTTCCTTCCCTTCCCTTCCCTTTCCTTCTCTTCCTTTCCCATCCCTTCTCTTCCTTTCCCTTCCCTTTCATTCCCTTCCCTTTCCTTCTCTTCCTTTCCTTCTCTTCCTTCCCTTCCTTCCTTCCCTTCCCTTTCCTTCTCTTCCTTTCCCATCCCTTCTCTTCCTTTCCCATCCCTTCTCTTCCTTTCCCTTCCCTTTCATTCCCTTTCCTTCCCTTCCCTTTCCTTTCCTTCTCTTCCTTTCCCATCCCTTCTTCCTTTCCCATCCCTTCTCTTCCTTTCCCTTCCTTTCATTCCCTTCCTTCCTTCCTTTCCTTTCCTTCTCTTCCTTTCCATCCCTTCTCTTCCTTTCCATCCCTTCTTCCCTTTCCTTCCTTCCTTTCCATCCCTTCTCTTCCTTTCCCATCCCTTCTCTTCCTTTTCCCTTCCCTTCCTTCCCATCCTTCTTCCTTTCCCATCCCTTCTCTTCCTTTCCTTCCCTTTCCTTCCCTTTCCTTCCTTCCCTTTCCTTCTCTTCCTTTCCCATCCCTTCTCTTCCTTTCCCTTCCCTTTCCTTCCCTTCCCTTTCCTTCTCTTTCCTTTCCTTCTCTTCCCTTCCCATCCCTTTCCTTCCTTTCTTTCCCTTTCATTCCCTTTCCTTCCTTCCTTCCCTTTCCTTCTCTTCCTTCCTTCCCTTTCCCTTCCTTTCCCTACCCTTTCCCTTCCTTTCCCTTCCCTTTCTTCCTTCCCTTCCCTTCCCATCCTTTACCTTCTCTTCCCTTCCCTTCCTTTCCTTTCCTTCTCTTCCTTTCCCATCCCTTCTCTTCCTTTCCTTCCCTTTCCTTCCTTCCCTTCCTTCCCTTTCCTTCTCTTCCTTTCCCTTCCTTCTTCCTTTCCTTCCTTCTCTTCCTTTCCCTTCCTTTCATTCCCTTTCCTTCCTTCCCTTCCTTTCCTTCTCTTCCTTTCCCATCCTTCTCTTCCTTTCCTTCCATCCCTTTCCTTCCTTCCCTCCCCCTTCCTTCTCTTCCTTTCACATCCCTTCTCTTCCTTTCCTTCCTTTCATTCCTTTCCTTCTCTTCCTTTCCCTTCCTTTTCCTTCCCTTTCATTCCCTTTCCTTCACTTCCATTCCCATCCCTTCTCTTCCTTTCCCTTCCTTTTCCTTCCCTTTCCTTCTCTTCCTTTCCCTTCCCTTTCATTTCCCTTTCCTTCCCTTCCTTCCCTTTCCCTTTCTTTACCCTCCCTTTCCCTTACCTTCCCTTCTCTTCCTTTCCTTCCCTTCCCTTCCCTTTCCTTTCCTTTCCTTCCCTTTCATTCCCTTTCCTTCCTTCCCTTCCCTTCTCTTCCTTTCCCATCCTTCTCTTCCTTTCCTTTCCTTCCTTTCCTTCCTTCCCTTCCTTTCCTTCTCTTCCTTTCCCTTCACTTCTCTTCCCTTCCCTTCACTTACCTTCCCTTCCCTTTCCTTCTCTTCCTTTCCCTTCCCTTCTCTTCCTTTCCCATCCCTTCTCTTCCTTTCCCTTCCTTTCATTCCCTTTCCTTCCTTCCTTCCCTTCCTTCCCTTTCCTTCTCTTCCTTTTTCCCTTCTCTTCCTTTCCATCCCTTCTCTTCCTTTCCCTTCCCTTTCATTCCTTTCCTTCCTTCCTTTCCTTCTCTTCCTTTCCCATCCCTTCTCTTCCTTTCCCATCCCTTCTCTTCCTTCCTTCCCTTCCTTCCTTTCCTTCCCTTTCCTTTCCTTCTTCCTTTCCATCCCTTCTCTTCCTTTCCTTCCCTTTCTTTCCTTCTTCCTTCCCTTTCCTTTCTTCCTTTCCTTCCCTTCCTTTCCTTCTCTCCTCTCTCCCTTCCCTTCCCTTCTCTTCCTTTCCTTCCCTTCCTTTCCTTCCCTTCCCTTCTCTTCCTTTCCTTCCCTTCCCTTCCTTTCCTTCCCTTCCTTCCCTTTCCTTCTTCCTTTCCCATCCTTTTCATTCCTTTCCTTCCTTCCTTCCCTTCCCTTCTCTTCCTTTCCCTTCCCTTCCTTTCCTTCCCTTCCTTCCTTTCCTTCCCTTTCCTTCCCTTCCCTTCTCTTCCTTTCCCTTCCCTTTCCTTTCCTTCTCCTTCCCTTCCCTTTCATTCCTTTCCTTCCTTCCCTTCCCTTTCCTTCTCTTCCTTTCCCATCCCTTCTCTTCCTTTCCCATCCCTTCTCTTCCTTTCCCTTCCCTTTCATTCCCTTTCCTTCCCTTCCCTTTCCTTCTCTTCCTTTCCCATCCCTTCTCTTCCTTTCCCTTCCCTTTCCTTCCCTTCCCTTCCCTTTTCTTCTCTTCCTTTCCCATCCCTTCTCTTCCTTTCCCTTCCCTTTCCTTCCCTTTCCTTCCCTTCCCTTTCCTTCTCTTCCTTTCCCATCCCTTCTCTTCCTTTCCCTTCCCTTTCATTCCCTTTCCTTCCCTTCCCTTTCCTTCTCTTCCTTTCCCATCCCTTCACTTCCTTTCCATTCCCTTTCCTTCCCTTCCCTTCCCTTTCCTTCTCTTCCTTTCCCATACCTTCTCTTCCTTTCCCTTCCCTTCCCTTTCCTTCTCTTCCTTTCCCATACCTTCTCTTCCTTTCCCTTCCCTTCCCTTTCCTTCTCTTCCTTTCCCATCCCTTCTCTTCCTTTCCCATCCCTTTCCTTCCCTTCCCTTCCCTTCCCTTTCCTTCTCTTCCCTTCCCATCCCTTCCCTTTCCTTCTCTTCCATTCCTTCCTTTCATTCCTTTCCTTCCCTTCCTTCCCTTTCCTTTCCTTCCCTTTCCTTTCCCTTCCCTTTCATTCCCTTTCCTTCCCTTCCCTTCCCTTTCCTTCTCTTCCTTTCCCATCCCTTCCCTTTCCTTCTCTTCCTTTCCCTTCCTTCCCTTTATTCCTTTCCTTCCTTCTTCCTTTCCCATCCCTTCTCTTCCTTCCTTTCCCATCCCTTTCCTTCCTTCCTTCCCTTCCCTTTCCTTCTCTTCCTTTCCTTCCCTTCCTTCCCCTTTCATTTCCTTCCTTTCCATTCCCTTCCTTCCCCTTCCATTCCCTTCCTTTCCTTCTCTTCCCTTTCATCCCTTCTTCCTTTCCCTTCCCTTTCCTTCCTTTCCTTCCTTCCTTTCCCTTCCCTTCTTTTCCTTTCCCTTCCCTTCTCTTCCTTTCCCATCCCTTCTCTTCCTTTCCCTTCCCTTTTCATTCCCTTTCCTTCCCCTTCCTTCCCTTTTCTTCTCTTCCTTTTCATCCCTTCCCTTCCTTCCTTTCATTCCCTTTCCTTCTCTTTCCCTTCCCTTTCATTCCCTTCCCTTTCCTTCCCTTCCCTTTCCTTCCCTTCCCTTCCCTTCCCATTCCCTTCCCTTTCCTTCTCTTCCATTCCCATCCCATCTCTTCCATTCCCATCCCTTCTCTTCCTTTCCCTTCCCTTCCCTTCCTTTCCCTTCCCTTTCATTCCCTTTCCTTTCCTTTGCCTTCCCTTCCCTTCCCTTCCCTTCCCTTAAACTGCTCTCAAAGGCAAGGCCAGACAGAGGCAATAGATAAACATATTATTATTATTATTATTATTATTATTATTATTATTATTATTATTATTATTGTTATATGCATGAAATGTCTTTGGGAGGAGGAGGAGAGGTCCTTCATTATCCACTATTTCCTCTCTTCCTCTTCCTCCTTTTCTCTTGTTTTCTCTTCCTTCTCCTATATTTTCTTATCTTTTGTTCTTATTCTTGATCCTCCTCCTCCTCCTCCTCCTCCTCTTCTCATCCATCTTTTGACTCCTTATTTTCCATGTATTTTATTTACTTTTATAACTGAACTATCAACAAAGCAATATTAACAAGTCTCCCTTGACCAGGTTTCCTGTGACCTGCGTGCCGATTTCGTTGACCAGCAGGGCATGCAGTGCTTCTGAGCCCCTGCCCCAGCCCCGAGACCTGCGGGGTGACCCACTGGACTTGAGGTGGGTCTGGGTTCCTATGCTGTCACATCCCTTATGCAAGAGTTCACCAGCATCTTCACTCTTTCATCCCTATGCTGCCACATCCCTTATGCAAGAGTTCACCAGCATCTTCACTCTTTCATCCCTGTGCTGTCCAAATCCCTTATGCAAGAGTTCACCAGCATCTTCACTCTTTCATCCCTGTGCTGTCCAAATCCCTTATGCAAGAGTTCACCAGCATCTTCACTCTTTCATCCCTGTGCTGTCCAAATCCCTTATGCAAGAGTTCACCAGCATCTTCACTCTTTCATCCCTGTGCTGTCCAAATCCCTTATGCAAGAGTTCACCAGCATCTTCACTCTTTCATCCCTGTGCTGTCCAAATCCCTTATGCAAGAGTTCACCAGCATCTTCACTCTTTCATCCCTGTGCTGTCCAAATCCCTTATGCAAGAGTTCACCAGCATCTTCACTCTTTCATCCCTGTGCTGGCCAAATACCTTATGCAATTCTGGCACTTCACTACTCTTTCCCTGTGCTGTCAAAATCCCTTATGCAAGAGTTAACCAGCATCTTCACTCTTTCATCCCTGTGCTGTCCAAATCCCTTATGCAAGAGTTCACCAGCATCTTCACTCTTTCATCCCTGTGCTGTCCAAATCCCTTATGCAAGAGTTCACCAGCATCTTCACTCTTTCATCCCTGTGCTGTCCAAATCCTTACAAGTCAGGCACCAGTTAATCATTGCTGTCTTACAAATCCTTATGCACCAGTTAAATCAAGTGATTGCCATCTCTTAGCAAGTCAGGCACCAGTTAATCATTGCCATCTCTTACAAGTCAGGCACCAGTTAATCATTGCCATCTCTTAGCAAGTCAGGCACCAGTTAATCATTGCCATCTCTTACAAGTCAGGCACCAGTTAATCATTGCCATCTCTTACAAGTCAGGCACCAGTTAATCATTGCCATCTCTTACAAGTCAGGCACCAGTTAATCATTGCCATCTCTTACAAGTCAGGCACCAGTTAATAATTGCCATCTTAGCAAGTCAGGCACCAGTTAATCATTGCCATCTCTTACAAGTCAGGCACCAGTTAATCATTGCCATCTCTTACAAGTCAGGCACCAGTTAATCATTGCCATCTCTTACAAGTCAGGCACCAGTTAATCATTGCCGTCTCTTACAAGTCAGGCACCAGTGAATCATTGCCGTCTCTTACAAGAAAAATATTCAAAATCATAAAAAAAGATAAACTATTAGTCCTACTTATGATTTTTGTGTGAAAAACTCCTCTTGGGTAATGTATATTAAACTATGATTTCATTGGCCAAGTTTAATACAAGAAATTGTCCCCATAAGGCTGAGTAGCTAGCGTGCGGCCTTGCATTCTCCCTGTGCTGGAGGACGCGGCTTCACGCTGCCACCAGGGATTTTCCTGTCACCAGCGAGGGGCCTAAGACTACCCACATGCTGTCCTGAAGACCACCCAGCAACCCGGACTCTAGAGGAAACCGCCCAAGTAAATCAAGAATGAGTTCCGGGGGGCAGCATGATTCAAGATTAAATGGCGTCACTATAAAAATTGCCTGCGCCATGACGGGCTGGGGCCGACCACCAGGCCCCTGAAGAAGGCCTACCGGTGCTATAGGGGAACACAAAAAAAAAAGTGGAAACAAAGAAGTTTATGCAAAAAAAATCATTTCAATCAAAAAAATCGATTTAAATAAGAAAAATCTCCTTTAAATCAATTAAGTCGATTTTTTTTTTTTTTTTTTTTAGAACATCATGATTTTTTCCAACCCTGCCTCTCGGAAACTCTTGGGAGCTTTCTGTAACCTGGGAGAGCTCTTTGGAACCCCTGATAACTCTTGGGAGCTTTCCGTAACTTAGGAGACTCTTGGAAATGCTTACGAAATCTCTTAAAACTCCCTCAAACTCTACTGAAAGGATCACCCCATTTCCGCAGGTCCTGGTGGCACCCGACCCGAGCTACTGGAACTGCCGTTGGCTGGCGGATGAGATCTTCCTGACGGATGTGACGGCCAACTTCCTGACTGTGAGGATCGGGGAGTGCAAGAAGCGGCCGGAGGTTTTCAAGGACACGACCGACCCAAACCAGAATTCCCAGTGCTCGATTATGTGATGTGTTGTGATTGTGAATATGTCTTGACTTTGCTGGTGAAGGTTTCCATGGTGAACAGGATCATACTGAAAAGATATTAGCCGGGGGTCTTCAAGGACACGACCGACCCAAACCAGAAATCCTAGTACTCAATTATGTGGTTATTGTGAATATGTCTTGACTTTGCTGGTGAAGGTTTCCATGGTGAACAGGATCATACTGAAAGGATATTAGCATGGAAAGATATTGTTGTGCTGTGTTCGTGGGAGTCCCGTAAACAAACATGTGGGTACAGCTATTACTGGACGCAAAATGTTATTGTAAAGCCTGCTGGATACATTTGACAAGCATAGAAAACCACCTAAAAATTATAAGTTAAAACTCTGTCATCACTTGCAGAATTGGAAGTCCAAACAATCTAAACTGATACTTCAAAGGAAGCCCACAGCCTTGGGATTACTTTAGGCATTTGGGTTTGAGTCTTGGTGCAAAGCCAGATTTTTAAGAAATTTATTTATAAAATTGTGCGGGCCGTGAACACCTCGTGTGTGACCCCCTGCTGCTCACAAGCCGTACACCAATTAACCGTGTAGCAGCGACGGAACAAATTTGTGGCTTTACCGTGGAGCAGCGACGAGCCAAACTTGTGCCATGATTTAAACCCAAAAAAATAGATGATACATAAACTGATCACAAATGTTTTGATATATATTATGAAATGGTTTGTGTGAGGGGTGATTTTTTCTCATTTTTCTCGCTTAGAGGGACCATTAAGAAACATGATCCCCGCTGCTACCAGGTTGAAAAAAAAAAAACTTCCTATGGAGAAAACATATTCTCTGGGGAAGCTCAAGAGATACTCCTAGATGAAGGCCATTTCCTGAGGAGTATTATGCACTCTTTGTTATGCCTGTCAGGGCAAACACAGATTTTTAATTAGTATTTTCCCACCAGTAGTACTATGGGTTGTCCACCTCACCCTACAGTTGAAACAATATAACATTTGAAAAACCATTCTATTCCACCTTCTGTATAAAAAGAGATGTTATATGTTTTTTCCTATTTTAGTCATGGAATTTACTGTTGTGCAGAATATTGTTGAACACTTGGGCACTTAAACAGGAGGAGGCTTTTCAAACAGGCAAATGTTGGTGCCCAGATGTTTAAAAATGCTGCTTGGAAGTCTGGAAGAGTGACTGGAATCTGCGACGTCTTTGCTGATGGGGTCTTCGTGGTGCAGTGGTTAGCACACTCAGCTCACAACCAAGAGAGCACGGGGTCGATTCCCAGGCGGAGTGGAAAAATTTGGGCGGCTTTTCCGATACCCTACGCCCCTGTCCACCCAGCAGTGAATGGGTACCAGGTATTAATCGGGGGTTGTGTCCCGTCTCCTGGGGTCTGTTCTCTTCTATAATTCCTTCCCCTTCTGTCTCTCCGGCACATGACCACAGATGTTGCGCCCACTAAACAAAACTTTCCAACTTTTTCTCTGGTGATTCTCTGTACAGGCAGTGGTTCGGAAGGTGTACTAGACTGCCTCCAGCTGACTGTTTGAGGCTACACCATGTCTTCTGGTCATGGTTTTAGGGTTTCCGTCGTCCATAAGCTTAAGAAATCTTGTGTACTGTATTTCCAAGCTTCTGAAAATGGACCCAAAATATCATTCTGAGTGCCTCTCTAATGTTTATCTCTATGTATAGGGAAGGGAGTTGTATCATAGCCTGTTAAGAATATTAACGTGTCTATTGTGTATTTCCAGGCCTCTAAAAATGGACCCAAAATGTCAGAATGAGTGCATGTTGTACCTCTAATGTTTATCGCTATGTATAGGGAAGGGAGTTGTACTCACAGAGTTATATACATAGAGGGTTCCCAGAGCCTGGATTTTGAAGCAACTGGCGGCCATCTTAGGGTGACGAATGGCGAGACAGAGAGAAATTTACTTTCCCATAGTTATGTCTGCTATTATCAGGTCAGCAGTGCCTCAGCGACCCTCTGTCAGATAGACCTGTTATTTTCTTGTCCATTTTCTACCCACTGACTATTGTTACATTGGTACGTCATATACCA
Organism: Eriocheir sinensis; assembly: GCF_024679095.1. NCBI lineage: Eukaryota > Metazoa > Arthropoda > Malacostraca > Decapoda > Varunidae > Eriocheir > Eriocheir sinensis. The sequence goes on from NC_066516.1 coordinate 5,486,659, forward strand.
TCTGCATCGGAAAAACATGCTCAATTTGAAGCTGTAAACGAAAATCTAATACAATAAAAAGTTCCTGAATGACAAGTAATTGAGGCAAAAAAGATGAACAAAAATGTTTATACACTACCATCATGATATGCAGCAATGTCTCATGAACACGATGATCGGCTCAGTTTTCCAAAATATCATAATGGTGGCTAGCTAATAGTGGTTAAGTGTAAACATGTGGAATCATGGAAAGGTCGCCAATCCGTCACCCTATGGCAGCCGACCTCAGGCAGGAGCAGTGGCTTCACCTCTCACCGTGGCGAGAGATTGGAGTTGAACCCTCTAGTCTATAACTCTGTGGTTGTACCATATCCTGTTAAGAATATTAAGGAGTCTGTTGTGTATTTCCAGGCCTTGGGAACTGTGACAATGGACTGAAAACAACATTGGAATTAGTGCAAGATATACCCCTGATGTCCTGTTCCTGTTCTTCCCTTGTATAGAGAGAGAGGAGAGAAAGAACAGACATAGTTAGTGAAGTGCCTTTCTTATGCCTGCCTAGTAAAAAATAATAATAATAAGAGGGAGAGATGATGTTATGAGCTATTGTGTTCGGGCTAATTAAACTTTGCTGGTATCGGAATCTGATTTTTTTCTTTAATTCCTATTAGATATTATTAAGTAAGTCCACCTTAGAAAGTTAAGTAAGATATGAAAAGAGAGAGAGAGAGAGAGAGAGAGAGAGAGAGAGAGAGACATATCTCCCACAAAGTCAAAATATATTGGCTCCCCATGTTTAAAGGGAGAGAGAGAGAGAGAGAGAGAGACATATCTCCCACAAAGTCAAAATATATTGGCTCCCCATGTTTAAAGAGAGAGAGAGAGAGAGAGAGAGAGAGAGAGAGAGAGAGAGACATCCCACAAAGTCAAAATATATTGGCTCCCCATGTTTAAAGAGAGAGAGAGAGAGAGAGAGAGAGAGAGAGAGAGACATATCTCCCTCAAAGTCAAAATATATTGGCTCCCCATGTTTAAAGAGAGAGAGAGAGAGAGAGAGAGAGAGAGAGAGAGAGAGAGAGAGAGAGAGAGAGAGAGAGAGAGAGAGAGAGAGAGAGAGAGAGAGAGAGAGAGAGAGACATATCTCCCTCAAAGTCAAAATATATTAGTTCCCCCATGTCTAAAGAGAGAGAGAGAGAGAGAGAGAGAGAGAGAGAGAGAGGTCTTATAAATCCGTTGAGGGAGAGAGAGATATTTAAATGTCTCTAAAATCTGTTTAGGCTAACGTGACATTTAAGCTGATAAGAGTTTGCTTGGGAAGGAAGATGAAGGCAATTAGTCAGTCAGTCAGCTGGTAAGTCAATCTGTCAGGCAATCAGTTTTCGTTCATTCTCTCTCTCTCTCTCTCTCTCTCTCTCTCTCTCTCTCTCTCTCTCTCTCTCTCACACACACACACACACACACACACACGAAGGGATAGAAGGGAGAGAGATAGAGGAGAGGGGGGGAGGGAAAAAGAGGGAGAGCACGCATCTCTCTCTCTCTCTCTCTCTCTCTCTCTCTCTCTCTCTCTAGTCTGGACCATGGGGTCTGTGTGGTCTGATTTTCTATGTAAATCTATTTAAAATCTCTCTCTTTAGACATCGGGAACTAATATATTTTGACTTTGTGGAGATCTCTCTCTCTCTCTCTCTCTCTCTCTCTCTCTCTCTCTCTCTCTCTCTCTCTCTCTCTCCCGACGTGGGCAAGTATACGCCTCCTTTGTTGTAAAAAAAAAAAAAAAAAAAACTCATTATCGTGTATCTGTGGGTACTGCCAGGACCTCACACAGCCCATCCTCCTTGCTCAAGGGGGGACAGTAACCACTCCTAATGAACGGAGAGAATCCGGCCTGAGCGGGGCTTGAACCGCCGTCTGTTTGGCCGTGAAGTCTGGCAGCGCGGCGCTCTAACTGATTGAGCTACTGGAGCGGTGTGTGTGTGTGTGTGTGTGTGTGTGTGTGTGTGTGTGTGTGTGACTAAGTGATTGACTGATTAACTGACTCACTCACAAATGGATGGACTGATTGAGTGACTGACTGACTGAATACAGATGAATTCAATTAGTCAGTCAGCCAGCCAGTCAGTCAGCCAGTGATAATAATAACTACTACTACTTCTACTACTTAAACTACAACAACAACTACTACTACTACTACTACTACTACTACCACAGTTCACTACAGTCAGTACAGAGAGAGAGAGAGAGAGAGAGAGAGAGAGAGAGAGAGAGAGAGAGAGAGAGAGAGAGAGAGAGAATCACCACCATTTGTTCCCCTCCACTTTCCTTTCCTTCCTATATCTTCTCTTCCTCCTCCTGTTCTTTTGTTCCTTCCCATCCGCCTCCTCCTCCTCCTCCTCCTCCTCAAGCGCCAGGGTGGAGGAAGGAAGGTCGAGGGGTAAGGGGGGGAGAGGGAGGGGGGTAGATTTGCGTGTGAGAGCCAAGCCTGGAAGTGTTCTTGGGTGTCCTGTGCGAAGCTTCTCATTAGTAGGTCTTTGAGAGAGTGGCGGGGGGGAGGGGGGACTGCATGTGTGTGTATGTGTGTGTGTGTGTGTGTGTGTGTGTGTGTGTGTGTGTGTGTGTAATTTCCATTTTGCCTCCTAACCTCCTCCTCGTCTTCCTCCTCTAAAAGTCTATATCCTTGTTTTCAGTCTTGCAAAGGAAGGCGTAGAAGATCGAGGGTGCAGGTCACAGGCTCGGGGAAGGTAGGGCCTCCACCATACAGCTGCACTGGAGACCCTGAAGACACTAAGATTGGTAATATAAGACAAGCGCTTCTTACATCAGCTATTTCTAAAGGTCAAAGAGTGGGTCAGTCGGGTTCTAATGAGTGTTTCTTCAGGTTCACGGTAAAGAAGAAGGGTCAAACTACCACCAGGGTCATAAAACTACCCCTGGAAATGCTCACATCTCCTAGGAAAGCCTTGTCAAATAGGTGTTTCTTCAGGTTCATGGTACAGAGGAAGGGTCAAACTACCACCAGGGTCATAAAACTACTCCTGGAAATGCTCACATCTCCAAGGAAAGCCTTGTCAAATAGGTGTTTCTTCAGGTTCATGGTACAGAGGAAGGGTCACACTACCACCAGGGTCATAAAACTACCCCTGGAAATGCTCACATCTCCTAGGAAAGCCTTGTCAAATAGGTGTTTCTTCAGGTTCATGGTACAGAGGAAGGGTCAAACTACCACCAGGGTCATAAAACTACCCCTGGAAATGCCCACAACTCCTAGGAAAGCCTTGTCAAATAGGTGTTTCTTCAGGTTCATGGTACAGAGGAAGGGTCAAACTACCACCAGGGTCATACAACTACTACTTGTAATGCTCACACCTCCTAGGAAAGCCTTGTCAAATAGGTGTTTCTTCAGGTTCATGGTACAGAGGAAGGGTCACACTACCACCAGGGCCATTAAACTACCCCTGGAAATGCTCACACCTCCTAGGAAAGCCTTGTCAAATAGGTGTTTCTTCAGGTTCATGGTACAGAGGAAGGGTCAAACTACCACCAGGGTCATAAAACTACCCCTGGAAATGCTCACACCTCCTAGGAAAGCCTTGTCAAATAGGTGTTTCTTCAGGTTCATGGTACAGAGGAAGGGTCAAACTACCACCAGGGTCATAAAACTACTCCTAGGAAAGCCTTGTCAAATAGGTGTTTCTTCAGGTTCATGGTACAGAGGAAGGGTCAAACTACCACCAGGGTCATAAAACTACTCCTGGAAATGCTCACACCTCCTAGGAAAGCCTTGTCAAATAGGTGTTTCTTCAGGTTCATGGTACAGAGGAAGGGTCAAACTACCACCAGGGTCATAAAACTACCCCTGGAAATGCCCACATCTCCTAGGAAAGCCTTGTCAAATAGGTGTTTCTTCAGGTTCATGGTACAGAGGAAGGGTCAAACTACCACCAGGGTCATAAAACTACCCCTGGAAATGCCCACAACTCCTAGGAAAGCCTTGTCAAATAGGTGTTTCTTCAGGTTCACGGTACAGAGGAAGGGTCAAACTACCACCAGGGTCATAAAACTACTCCTGGAAATGCTCACACCTCCTAGGAAAGCCTTGTCAAATAGGTGTTTCTTCAGGTTCACGGTACAGAGGAAGGGTCACACTACCACCAGGGTCATAAAACTACCCCTGGAAATGCTCACACCTCCTAGGAAAGCCTTGTCAAATAGGTGTTTCTTCAGGTTCATGGTACAGAGGAAGGTCAAACTACCACCAGGGTCATAAAACTACCCCTGGAAATGCCCACACTCCCTAGGAAAGCCTTGTCAAATAGGTGTTTCTTCAGGTTCATGGTACAGAGGAAGGGTCAAACTACCACCAGGGTCATAAAACTACCCCTGAAATGCCCACACCTCCTAGGAAAGCCTTGTCAAATAGGTGTTTCTTCAGGTTCATGGTACAGAGGAAGGGTCAAACTACCACCAGGGTCATAAAACTACCCCTGGAAATGCTCACATCTCCTAGGAAAGCCTTGTCAAATAGGTGTTTCTTCAGGTTCATGGTACAGAGGAAGGGTCACACTACCACCAGGGTCATAAAACTACCCCTGGAAATGCTCACACCTCCTAGGAAAGCCTTGTCAAATAGGTGTTTCTTCAGGTTCATGGTACAGAGGAAGGGTCAAACTACCACCAGGGTCAATAAACTACTCCTGGAAATGCTCACACCTCCCACGAAAGCCTTGTCAAATATGTGTTTCTTCAGGTTCATTATACAGAGGAAGGGTCACACTACCACCAGGGTCATTAAACTACCCCTGGAAATGCTCACACCTCCTAGGAAAGCCTTGTCAAATAGGTGTTTCTTCAGGTTCACGGTACAGAGGAAGGGTCAAACTACCACCAGGGTCATAAAACTACCCCTGGAAATGCCCACAACTCCTAGGAAAGCCTTGTCAAATAGGTGTTTCTTCAGGTTCACGGTACAGAGGAAGGGTCAAACTACCACCAGGGTCATTAAACTACCCCTGGAAATGCTCACACCTCCTAGGAAAGCCTTGTCAAATAGGTGTTTCTTCAGGTTCATGGTACAGAGGAAGGGTCAAACTACCACCAGGGTCATAAAACTACCCCTGGAAATGCTCACACCTCCTAGGAAAGCCTTGTCAAATAGGTGTTTCTTCAGGTTCATGGTACAGAGGAAGGGTCAAACTACCACCAGGGTCATAAAACTACTCCTGGAAATGCTCACACCTCCTAGGAAAGCCTTGTCAAATAGGTGTTTCTTCAGGTTCATGGTACAGAGGAAGGGTCAAACTACCACCAGGGTCATAAACTACTCCTGGAAATGCTCACACTCCTAGGAAAGCCTTGTCAAATAGGTGTTTCTTCAGGTTCATGGTACAGAGGAAGGGTCAAACTACCACCAGGGTCATAAAACTACCCCTGGAAATGCTCACACCTCCTAGGAAAGCCTTGTCAAATAGGTGTTTCTTCAGGTTCACGGTACAGAGGAGGGATCACACTACCACCAGGGTCATAAAACTACCCCTGGAAATGCTCACACCTCCTAGGAAAGCCTTGTCAAATAGGTGTTTCTTCAGGTTCACGGTACAGAGGAACGGTCACACTACCACCAGGGCCATTAAACTACCCCTGGAAATGCTCACACCTCCTAGGAAAGCCTTGTCAAATATGTGTTTCTTCAGGCTCATGGTACAGAGGAAGGGTCAAACTACCACCAGGGTCATAAAACTACCCCTGGAAATGCTCACACCTCCTAGGAAAGCCTTGTCAAATAGGTGTTTCTTCAGGTTCATGGTACAGAGGAAGGGTCACACTACCACCAGGGCCATTAAACTACCCCTGGAAATGCTCACACCTCCTAGGAAAGCCTTGTCAAATAGGTGTTTCTTCAGGCTCATGGTACAGAGGAAGGGTCAAACTACCACCAGGGTCATAAAACTACACCTGGAAATGCTCACACCTCCTAGGAAAGCCTTGTCAAATAGGTGTTTCTTCAGGTTCATGGTACAGAGGAAGGGTCAAACTACCACCAGGGTCATAAAACTACTCCTGGAAATGCCCACATCTCCTACGAAAGCCTTGTCAAATAGGTGTTTCTTCAGGTTCACGGTACAGAGGAGGGGTCACACTACCACCAGGGTCATAAACTACCCTGGAAATGCCCAACTCCTAGGAAAGCCTTGTCAAATAGGTGTTTCTTCAGGCTCACGGTTCAGAGGAAGGGTCAAACTACCACCAGGGTCATTAAACTACCCCTGGAAATGCTCACACCTCCTAGGAAAGCCTTGTCAAATAGGTGTTTCTTCAGGCTCACGGTTCAGAGGAAGGGTCAAACTACCACCAGGGCCATTAAACTACCCCTGGAAATGCTCACACCTCCTAGGAAAGCCTTGTCAAATAGGTGTTTCTTCAGGTTCATGGTACAGAGGAAGGGTCAAACTACCACCAGGGTCATAAAACTACCCCTGGAAATGCCCACAACTCCTAGGAAAGCCTTGTCAAATAGGTGTTTCTTCAGGTTCACGGTACAGAGGAAGGGTCAAACTACCACCAGGGTCATAAAACTACTCCTGGAAATGACCACAACTCCAAGGAAAGCCTTGTCAAATAGGTGTTTCTTCAGGTTCATGGTACAGAGGAAGGGTCAAACTACCACCAGGGTCATAAAACTACCCCTGGAAATGCTCACATCTCCTAGGAAAGCCTTGTCAAATAGGTGTTTCTTCAGGTTCATGGTACAGAGGAAGGGTCACACTACCACCAGGGTCATAAACTACCCCTGAAATGCCCACACTCCTAGGAAAGCCTTGTCAAATAGGTGTTTCTTCAGGTTCATGGTACAGAGGAAGGGTCAAACTACCACCAGGGTCATTAAACTACCCCTGGAAATGCTCACACCTCCTAGGAAAGCCTTGTCAAATAGGTGTTTCTTCAGGCTCACGGTTCAGAGGAAGGGTCAAACTACCACCAGGGTCATTAAACTACCCCTGGAAATGCTCACACCTCCTAGGAAAGCCTTGTCAAATAGGTGTTTCTTCAGGCTCACGGTACAGAGGAAGGGTCAAACTACCACCAGGGTCATTAACTACCCTGGAAATGCCCACATCTCCTAGGAAAGCCTTGTCAAATAGGTGTTTCTTCAGGTTCACGGTACAGAGGAAGGGTCACACTACCACCAGGGTCACAAACTACCCTGGAAATGCTCACACCTCCTAGGAAAGCCTTGTCAAATAGGTGTTTCTTCAGGTTCATGGTACAGAGGAAGGGTCAAACTACCACCAGGGTCATAAAACTACCCCTGGAAATGCTCACACCTCCTAGGAAAGCCTTGTCAAATAGGTGTTTCTTCAGGTTCACGGTACAGAGGAAGGGTCAAACTACCACCAGGGTCATAAAACTACACCTGGAAATGCGCACACCTCAGAGGAAAGCCTTGTCAAATAGGTGTTTCTTCAGGTTCATGGTACAGAGGAAGGGTCAAACTACCACCAGGGTCATAAACTACTCCTGGAAATGCTCACACTCCTAGGAAAGCCTTGTCAAATAGGTGTTTCTTCAGGTTCACGGTACAGAGGAAGGGTCACACTACCACCAGGGTCATAAAACTACCCCTGGAAATGCTCACACCTCCTAGGAAAGCCTTGTCAAATAGGTGTTTCTTCAGGTTCACGGTACAGAGGAAGGGTCAAACTACCACCAGGGTCATAAACTACCCATTGAAATGCTCACACCTCCTAGGAAAGCCTTGTCAAATAGGTGTTTCTTCAGGTTCATGGTACAGAGGAAGGGTCAAACTACCACCAGGGTCATAAACTACCCTGGAAATGCTCACACCTCCTAGGAAAGCCTTGTCAAATAGGTGTTTCTTCAGGTTCATGGTACAGAGGAAGGGTCAAACTACCACCAGGGTCATAAAACTACTCCTGGAAATGCTCACACCTCCTAGGAAAGCCTTGTCAAATAGGTGTTTCTTCAGGTTCATGGTACAGAGGAAGGGTCAAACTACCACCAGGGTCATAAAACTACCCCTGGAAATGCTCACACCTCCTAGGAAAGCCTTGTCAAATAGGTGTTTCTTCAGGTTCATGGTACAGAGGAAGGGTCAAACTACCACCAGGGTCATAAAACTACCCCTGGAAATGCCCACATCTCCTAGGAAAGCCTTGTCAAATAGGTGTTTCTTCAGGTTCACGGTAAAGAAGAAGGGTCAAACTACCACCAGGGTCATAAAACTACCCCTGGAAATGCCCACACTCCTAGGAAAGCCTTGTCAAATAGGTGTTTCTTCAGGTTCACGGTACAGAGGAAGGTCAAACTACCACCAGGGTCATAAACTACCCCTGGAAATGCTCACACCTCCTAGGAAAGCCTTGTCAAATAGGTGTTTCTTCAGGCTCACGGTACAGAGGAAGGGTCAAACTACCACCAGGGCCATTAAACTACCCCTGGAAATGCTCACACCTCCTAGGAAAGCCTTGTCAAATAGGTGTTTCTTCAGGCTCACGGTACAGAGGAAGGGTCACACTACCACCAGGGTCATAAAACTACCCCTGGAAATGCTTACACCTCCTAGGAAAGCCTTGTCAAATAGGTGTTTCTTCAGGTTCATGGTACAGAGGAAGGGTCAAACTACCACCAGGGTCATAAAACTACCCCTGGAAATGCTCACACCTCCTAGGAAAGCCTTGTCAAATAGGTGTTTCTTCAGGCTCATGGTACAGAGGAAGGGTCACACTACCACCAGGGCCATTAAACTACCCCTGGAAATGCTCACACCTCCTAGGAAAGCCTTGTCAAATAGGTGTTTCTTCAGGTTCACGGTACAGAGGAAGGGTCACACTACCACCAGGGTCATAAAACTACCCCTGGAAATGCTCACACCTCCTAGGAAAGCCTTGTCAAATAGGTGTTTCTTCAGGTTCACGGTACAGAGGAAGGGTCAAACTACCACCAGGGTCATAAAACTACCCTGGAAATGCTCACACCTCCTAGGAAAGCCTTGTCAAATAGGTGTTTCTTCAGGTTCATGGTACAGAGGAAGGGTCAACTACCACCAGGGTCATAAAACTACCCCTGGAAATGCTCACACCTCCTAGGAAAGCCTTGTCAAATAGGTGTTTCTTCAGGTTCATGGTACAGAGGAAGGGTCAAACTACCACCAGGGTCATAAAACTACTCCTGGAAATGCTCACACCTCCTAGGAAAGCCTTGTCAAATAGGTGTTTCTTCAGGTTCATGGTACAGAGCAAGGGTCAAACTACCACCAGGGTCATTGAAGTACTCCTGGAAATGCTCACACCTCCTAGGAAAGCCTTGTCAAATAGGTGTTTCTTCAGGTTCATGGTACAGAGGAAGGGTCAAACTACCACCAGGGTCATAAAACTACCCCTTGAAATGCTCACACCTCCTAGGAAAGCCTTGTCAAATAGGTGTTTCTTCAGGTTCACGGTACAGAGGAAGGGTCACACTACCACCAGGGCCATTAAACTACCCCTGGAAATGCCCACAGCTCCCACGAAAGCCTTGTCAAATATGTGTTTCTTCAGGCTCACGGTACAGAGGAAGGGTCAAACTACCACCAGGGTCATAAAACTACCCCTGGAAATGCTCACACCTCCTAGGAAAGCCTTGTCAAATATGTGTTTCTTCAGGCTCACGGTTCAGAGGAAGGGTCACACTACCACCAGGGCCATTAAACTACCCCTGGAAATGCTCACACCTCCTAGGAAAGCCTTGTCAAATAGGTGTTTCTTCAGGCTCATGGTACAGAGGAAGGGTCAAACTACCACCAGGGTCATAAAACTACCCCTGGAAATGCCCACAACTCCTAGGAAAGCCTTGTCAAATAGGTGTTTCTTCAGGTTCACGGTACAGAGGAAGGGTCAAACTACCACCAGGGTCATAAAACTACTCCTGGAAATGCCCACAACTCCAAGGAAAGCCTTGTCAAATAGGTGTTTCTTCAGGTTCATGGTACAGAGGAAGGGTCAAACTACCACCAGGGTCATAAAACTACCCCTGGAAATGCTCACATCTCCTAGGAAAGCCTTGTCAAATAGGTGTTTCTTCAGGTTCATGGTACAGAGGAAGGGTCACACTACCACCAGGGTCATAAAACTACCCCTGGAAATGCTCACATCTCCTAGGAAAGCCTTGTCAAATAGGTGTTTCTTCAGGTTCATGGTACAGAGGAAGGGTCAAACTACCACCAGGGTCATAAAACTACTCCTGGAAATGCTCACACCTCCTAGGAAAGCCTTGTCAAATAGGTGTTTCTTCAGGTTCATGGTACAGAGGAAGGGTCAAACTACCACCAGGGTCATAAAACTACCCCTGGAAATGCTCACACCTCCTAGGAAAGCCTTGTCAAATAGGTGTTTCTACAGGTTCAGGGTACAAAGGAAGGGGCAAACTACCACCAGGGTCATACCCCTGGAAATGCCCACAACTCCTACGAAAGCCTTGTCAAATAGGTGTTTCTTCAGGTTCACGGTACAGAGGAAGGGCCAAACTACCACCAGGGTCATAAAACTACCCCTGGAAATGCTCACATCTCCTGGGAAAGCCTTGTCAAATAGGTGTTTCTTCAGGTTCACGGTACAGATTAAGGGTCAAACTACCACCAGTGTCATAAAACTACCCCTGGAAATGCCCACATCTCCTAGGAAAGCCTTGTCAAATAGGTGTTTCTTCAGGTTCACGGTACAGAGGAAGGGTCACACTACCACCAGGGTCATAAACTACCCTGGAAATGCTCACACCTCCTAGGAAAGCCTTGTCAAATAGGTGTTTCTTCAGGTTCATGGTACAGAGGAAGGGTCAAACTACCACCAGGGTCATAAAACTACTCCTGGAAATGCTCACACCTCCTAGGAAAGCCTTGTCAAATAGGTGTTTCTTCAGGTTCACGGTACAGAGGAAGGGTCACACTACCACCAGGGTCATAAAACTACCCCTGGAAATGCTCACACCTCCTAGGAAAGCCTTGTCAAATAGGTGTTTCTTCAGGTTCACGGTACAGAGGAAGGGTCAAACTACCACCAGGGTCATAAAACTACCCCTGGAAATGCTCACACCTCCTAGGAAAGCCTTGTCAAATAGGTGTTTCTTCAGGTTCATGGTACAGAGGAAGGGTCAAACTACCACCAGGGTCATAAAACTACCCTGGAAATGCTCACACCTCCTAGGAAAGCCTTGTCAAATAGGTGTTTCTTCAGGTTCATGGTACAGAGGAAGGGTCAAACTACCACCAGGGTCATAAACTACTCCTGGAAATGCTCACACCTCCTAGGAAAGCCTTGTCAAATAGGTGTTTCTTCAGGTTCATGGTACAGAGGAAGGGTCAAACTACCACCAGGGTCATAAAACTACCCCTGGAAATGCTCACACCTCCTAGGAAAGCCTTGTCAAATAGGTGTTTCTTCAGGTTCATGGTACAGAGGAAGGGTCAAACTACCACCAGGGTCATAAAACTACCCCTGGAAATGCCCACATCTCCTAGGAAAGCCTTGTCAAATAGGTGTTTCTTCAGGTTCATGGTACAGAGGAAGGGTCAAACTACCACCAGGGTCATAAAACTACCCCTGGAATAGCCCACAACTCCAAGGAAAGCCTTGTCATTTAGGTGTTTCTTCAGCTTCACGGTCCAGAGGACGGGTCTATCTTCCACCAGGGTCATAAACTACCCTGGAAATGCTCACACCTCCTAGGAAAGCCTTGTCAAATAGGTGTTTCTTCAGGTTCACGGTACAGAGGAGGGTCAAACTACCACCAGGGTCATAAAACTACCCTGGAAATGCTCACACCTCCTAGGAAAGCCTTGTCAAATAGGTGTTTCTTCAGGTTCATGGTACAGAGGAAGGGTCAAACTACCACCAGGGTCATAAAACTACCCCTGGAAATGCCCACAACTCCTAGGAAAGCCTTGTCAAATAGGTGTTTCTTCAGGTTCACGGTACAGAGGAAGGGTCAAACTACCACCAGGGTCATAAAACTACTCCTGTAAATGCACACAACACCTAGGAAAGCCTTGTCAAATAGGTGTTTCTTCAGGTTCATGGTACAGAGGAAGGGTCAAACTACCACCAGGGTCATAAACTACCCCTGGAAATGCTCACATCTCCTAGGAAAGCCTTGTCAAATAGGTGTTTCTTCAGGTTCAGGGTACAGAGGAAGGGTCATACTACCACCAGGGTCATAAAACTACCCCTTGAAATGCTCACATCTCCTAGGAAAGCCTTGTCAAATAGGTGTTTCTTCAGGTTCATGGTACAGAGGAAGGGTCAAACTACCACCAGGGTCATAAAACTACTCCTGGAAATGCTCACACCTCCTAGGAAAGCCTTGTCAAATAGGTGTTTCTTCAGGTTCATGGTACAGAGGAAGGGTCAAACTACCACCAGGGTCATAAACTACCCCTGGAAATGCTCACACCTCCTAGGAAAGCCTTGTCAAATAGGTGTTTCTTCAGGTTCACGGTACAGAGGAAGGGTCAAACTACCACCAGGGTCATAAACTACCCTGGAAATGCCCACAACTCCTAGGAAAGCCTTGTCAAATAGGTGTTTCTTCAGGTTCACGGTACAGAGGAAGGGTCACACTACCACCAGGGTCATAAAACTACCCTGGAAATGCTCACACCTCCTAGGAAAGCCTTGTCAAATAGGTGTTTCTTCAGGTTCATGTTACAGAGGAAGGGTCAAACTACCACCAGGGTCATAAACTACCCCTGGAAATGCTCACACCTCCTAGGAAAGCCTTGTCAAATAGGTGTTTCTTCAGGTTCATGGTACAGAGGAAGGGTCAAACTACCACCAGGGTCATAAAACTACTCCTGGAAATGCTCACACCTCCTAGGAAAGCCTTGTCAAATAGGTGTTTCTTCAGGTTCATGGTACAGAGAAAGGGTCAAGCTACCACCAGGGTCATAAACTACGCCTGGAAATGCTCACACCTCCTAGGAAAGCCTTGTCAAATAGGTGTTTCTTCAGGTTCATGGTACAGAGGAAGGGTCACACTACCACCAGGGTCATAAAACTACACCTGGAAATGCTCACACCTCCTAGGAAAGCCTTGTCAAATAGGTGTTTCTTCAGGTTCACGGTACAGAGGAAGGGTCACACTACCACCAGGGTCATAAACTACCCTGGAAATGCTCACACCTCCTAGGAAAGCCTTGTCAAATAGGTGTTTCTTCAGGTTCATGGTACAGAGGAAGGGTCAAACTACCACCAGGGTCATAAAACTACTCCTGGAAATGCTCACACCTCCTAGGAAAGCCTTGTCAAATAGGTGTTTCTTCAGGTTCATGGTACAGAGGAAGGGTCAAACTACCACCAGGGTCATAAAACTACTCCTGGAAATGCTCACACCTCCTAGGAAAGCCTTGTCAAATAGGTGTTTCTTCAGGTTCATGGTACAGAGGAAGGGTCAAACTACCACCAGGGTCATAAAACTACCCCTGGAAATGCCCACATCTCCTAGGAAAGCCTTGTCAAATAGGTGTTTCTTCAGGTTCATGGTACAGAGGAAGGGTCAAACTACCACCAGGGTCATAAAACTACTCCTGGAAATGCCCACAACTCCTAGGAAAGCCTTGTCAAATAGGTGTTTCTTCAGGTTCACGGTACAGAGGAAGGGTCAAACTACCACCAGGGTCATAAAACTACCCCTGGAAATGCTCACACCTCCTAGGAAAGCCTTGTCAAATAGGTGTTTCTTCAGGTTCATGGTACAGAGGAAGGGTCACACTACCACCAGGGCCATTAAACTACCCCTGGAAATGCTCACACCTCCTAGGAAAGCCTTGTCAAATAGGTGTTTCTTCAGGTTCATGGTACAGAGGAAGGGTCACACTACCACCAGGGCCATTAAACTACCCCTGGAAATGCTCACACCTCCTAGGAAAGCCTTGTCAAATAGGTGTTTCTTCAGGCTCATGGTACAGAGGAAGGGTCAAACTACCACCAGGGCCATTAAACTACCCCTGGAAATGCCCACAACTCCTAGGAAAGCCTTGTCAAATAGGTGTTTCTTCAGGTTCACGGTACAGAGGAAGGGTCAAACTACCACCAGGGTCATAAAACTACTCCTGGAAATGCCCACAACTCCTAGGAAAGCCTTGTCAAATAGGTGTTTCTTCAGGTTCATGGTACAGAGGAAGGGTCAAACTACCACCAGGGTCGTTAACCTACCCCTGGAAATGCTCACATCTCCTAGGAAAGCCTTGTCAAATAGGTGTTTCTTCAGGTTCATGGTACAGAGGAAGGGTCACACTACCACCAGGGTCATAAAACTACCCCTGGAAATGCTCACATCTCCTAGGAAAGCCTTGTCAAATAGGTGTTTCTTCAGGTTCATGGTACAGAGGAAGGGTCAAACTACCACCAGGGTCATAAAACTACTCCTGGAAATGCTCACACCTCCTAGGAAAGCCTTGTCAAATAGGTGTTTCTTCAGGTTCATGGTACAGAGGAAGGGTCAAACTACCACCAGGGTCATAAAACTACCCCTGGAAATGCTCACACCTCCTAGGAAAGCCTTGTCAAATAGGTGTTTCTTCAGGTTCACGGTACAGAGGAAGGGTCAAACTACCACCAGGGTCATAAAACTACCCCTGGAAATGCCCACAACTCCTAGGAAAGCCTTGTCAAATAGGTGTTTCTTCAGGTTCACGGTACAGAGGAGGGGTCACACTACCACCAGGGTCATAAAACTACCCCTGGAAATGCTCACACCTCCTAGGAAAGCCTTGTCAAATAGGTGTTTCTTCAGGTTCATGGTACAGAGGAAGGGTCAAACTACCACCAGGGTCATTAAACTACCCCTGGAAATGCTCACACCTCCTAGGAAAGCCTTGTCAAATAGGTGTTTCTTCAGGTTCATGGTACAGAGGAAGGGTCAAACTACCACCAGGGTCATAAAACTACTCCTGGAAATGCTCACACCTCCTAGGAAAGCCTTGTCAAATAGGTGTTTCTTCAGGTTCATGGTACAGAGGAAGGGTCAAACTACCACCAGGGTCATAAAACTACTCCTGGAAATGCTCACACCTCCTAGGAAAGCCTTGTCAAATAGGTGTTTCTTCAGGTTCATGGTACAGAGGAAGGGTCACACTACCACCAGGGCCATTAAACTACCCCTGGAAATGCTCACACCTCCTAGGAAAGCCTTGTCAAATATGTGTTTCTTCAGGCTCACGGTACAGAGGAAGGGTCACACTACCACCAGGGTCATAAAACTACCCCTGGAAATGCTCACACCTCCTAGGAAAGCCTTGTCAAATAGGTGTTTCTTCAGGTTCACGGTACAGAGGAGGGGTCACACTACCACCAGGGTCATAAAACTACCCCTGGAAATGCTCACACCTCCTAGGAAAGCCTTGTCAAATAGGTGTTTCTTCAGGTTCATGGTACAGAGGAAGGGTCAAACTACCACCAGGGTCATAAACTACCCTGGAAATGCTTACACCTCCTAGGAAAGCCTTGTCAAATAGGTGTTTCTTCAGGTTCATGGTACAGAGGAAGGGTCAAACTACCACCAGGGTCATAAAACTACCCCTGGAAATGCTCACACCTCCTAGGAAAGCCTTGTCAAATAGGTGTTTCTTCAGGCTCATGGTACAGAGGAAGGGTCAAACTACCACCAGGGTCATAAAACTACTCCTGGAAATGCTCACACTCCTGGGAAAGCCTTGTCAAATAGGTGTTTCTTCAGGTTCATGGTACAGAGGATGGGTCAAACTACCACCAGGGTCATAAAACTACCCCTGGAAATGCCCACATCTCCTAGGAAAGCCTTGTCAAATAGGTGTTTCTTCAGGTTCATGGTACAGAGGAAGGGTCAAACTACCACCAGGGTCATAAAACTACCCCTGGAAATGCTCACAACTCCTAGGAAAGCCTTGTCAAATAGGTGTTTCTTCAGGTTCATGGTACAGAGGAAGGGTCACACTACCACCAGGGTCATAAAACTACCCCTGGAAATGCTCACATCTCCTAGGAAAGCCTTGTCAAATAGGTGTTTCTTCAGGTTCATGGTACAGAGGAAGGGTCAAACTACCACCAGGGTCATAAAACTACCCTGGAAATGCTCACACCTCCTAGGAAAGCCTTGTCAAATAGGTGTTTCTTCAGGTTCATGGTACAGAGGAAGGGTCAAACTACCACCAGGGTCATAAAACTACCCCTGGAAATGCTCACACCTCCTAGGAAAGCCTTGTCAAATAGGTGTTTCTTCAGGCTCACGGTTCAGAGGAAGGGTCAAACTACCACCAGGGTCATAAAACTACCCCTGGAAATGCCCACAGCTCCTACGAAAGCCTTGTCAAATATGTGTTTCTTCAGGCTCACGGTTCAGAGGAAGGGTCACACTACCACCAGGGCCATTAAACTACCCCTGGAAATGCTCACACCTCCTAGGAAAGCCTTGTCAAATAGGTGTTTCTTCAGGCTCATGGTACAGAGGAAGGGTCAAACTACCACCAGGGCCATTAAACTACCCCTGGAAATGCTCACACCTCCTAGGAAAGCCTTGTCAAATAGGTGTTTCTTCAGGTTCATGGTACAGAGGAAGGGTCAAACTACCACCAGGGTCATAAAACTACTCCTGGAAATGCTCACACCTCCTAGGAAAGCCTTGTCAAATAGGTGTTTCTTCAGGTTCATGGTACAGAGGAAGGGTCAAACTACCACCAGGGTCATAAAACTACCCCTGGAAATGCTCACACCTCCTAGGAAAGCCTTGTCAAATAGGTGTTTCTTCAGGTTCATGGTACAGAGGAAGGGTCACACTACCACCAGGGTCATTAAACTACGCCTGGAAATGCTCACACCTCCTAGGAAAGCCTTGTCAAATAGGTGTTTCTTCAGGTTCACGGTACAGAGGAGGGGTCACACTACCACCAGGGTCATAAAACTACCCCTGGAAATGCTCACACCTCCTAGGAAAGCCTTGTCAAATAGGTGTTTCTTCAGGTTCACGGTACAGAGGAAGGGTCACACTACCACCAGGGCCATTAAACTACCCCTGGAAATGCTCACACCTCCTAGGAAAGCCTTGTCAAATAGGTGTTTCTTCAGGTTCATGGTACAGAGGAAGGGTCAAACTACCACCAGGGTCATAAAACTACCCCTGGAAATGCTCACACCTCCTAGGAAAGCCTTGTCAAATAGGTGTTTCTTCAGGTTCATGGTACAGAGGAAGGGTCAAACTACCACCAGGGTCATAAAACTACTCCTGGAAATGCTCACACCTCCTAGGAAAGCCTTGTCAAATAGGTGTTTCTTCAGGTTCATGGTACAGAGGAAGGGTCAAACTACCACCAGGGTCATAAAACTACTCCTGGAAATGCCCACAACTCCAAGGAAAGCCTTGTCAAATAGGTGTTTCTTCAGGTTCACGGTACAGAAGAAGGGTCAAACTACCACCAGGGTCATAAAACTACCCCTGGAAATGCCCACAACTCCAAGGAAAGCCTTGTCAAATAGGTGTTTCTTCAGGTTCACGGTACAGAGGCAGGGTCATACTACCACCAGGGTCATAAAACTACCCCTGGAAATGCCCACACCTCCTAGGAAAGCCTTGTCAAATAGGTGTTTCTTCAGGTTCATGGTACAGAGGAAAGATCAAACTACCACCAGGGTCATAAAACTACACCTGGAAATGCACACAACTCCAAGGAAAGCCCTGTCAAATAGGGGTTTCCTCCGGTTCAAGGTACAGATGTAGGGTCAAACTACAACCCCGGTCAATAAACTACCCCTGGAAATGCCCACAACTCCTAGGAAAGCCTTGTCAAATAGGTGTTTCTTCAGGTTCACGGTACAGAGGAGGGGTCACACTACCACCAGGGTCATAAAACTACCCCTGGAAATGCTCACACCTCCTAGGAAAGCCTTGTCAAATAGGTGTTTCTTCAGGTTCATGGTACAGAGGAGGGGTCACACTACCACCAGGGTCATAAAACTACCCCTGGAAATGCCCACAACTCCAAGGAAAGCCTTGTCAAATAGGTGTTTCTTCAGGTTCACGGTAAAGAAGAAGGGTCAAACTACCACCAGGGTCATAAAACTACCCCTGGAAATTCCCACAACTCCAAGGAAAGCCTTGTCAAATAGGTGTTTCTTCAGGTTCACGGTAAAGAAGAAGGGTCAGACTACCACCAGGGTCATAAAACTACCCCTGGAAATGCTCACACCTCCTAGGAAAGCCTTGTCAAATAGGTGTTTTTGGCTAACGAAATGTCTTGTAATACGGCTCTATAAGGTTGGTATTGTCAAATGCTCCCGCCCCTCATACCAACTATTTCCAAAGGCCAAAACGGAGGTTAATCGAGTTTTAATGAGTGTTCTTTTAAGTTCACGGTACAGAAGAAGGCTCAGACTACCACCAGGGTCATAAAAGTACCCCTGGAAATGCCCTAAACTCCCACGAAAGACTAGTAAATTACGTGTTCTAATGAGTGTTCTTTTAAGTTCACGGTACAGAAGAAGGCTCAGACTACCACCAGGGTCATAAAAGTACCCCTGGAAATGCCCTAAACTCCCACGAAAGACTAGTAAATTACGTGTTCTAATGAGTGTTCTTTTAGGCTCACGGTACAGAAGAAGGCTCAGACTACCACCAGGGTCATAAAAGTACCCCTGGAAATGCCCAAAACTCCCACGAAAGACTAGTAAATTTTGTGTCATTGTGCTCAGAAATGTTTAATTAAAAATATGGCCCTGATGGAGAGAGGCGTCGCTGAGGTCAGACAGGCCGAGCTGGAGTACAAAGTGACGGCTCTGTAGGACTGTGCCAATGATTCAGAGGTGCCAGGCAACAGAGCATTAATGAAGGCTCTTGTTAACCGTATGGATCAAGTTGAAAGCAGACTCGAGTGCCATTCAAGATAGCCTAGTCTGGACCATGCCGGGTCTGTGTGGTCTGATTTTCTATGTAATTCTATGTAATTCGATGTAATTCTCTCTCTCTCTATCTATCTATCTATCTATCTATCACACACACACACACACACACACACACACACACACACACACACAGAGAGAGAGAGAGAGAGAGAGAGAGAGAGAGAGAGAGAGAGAGAGAGAGAGAGAGAGAGAGAGAGAGATAGAATTACATATCAGACAATCACAGGGAGACAGTAACGCACAGAGAGAGAGAGAGAGAGAGAGAGAGAGAGAGAGAGAGAGAGAGAGAGAGAGAGAGAGAGAGAGAGAGAGAGAGAGAGAGAGAGAGAGAGAGAGAGAATTACATAGAATTACATATCAGACAATCACAGGGAGACAGTAACGCACAGAGAGAGAGAGAGAGAGAGAGAGAGAGAGAGAGAGAGAGAGAGAGAGAGAGAGAGAGAGAGAGAGAGAGAGAATTACATAGAACTACATAGAATTACATATCAGACAATCACAGGGAGACAGTAACGCACAGAGAGAGAGAGAGAGAGAGAGAGAGAGAGAGAGAGAGAGAGAGAGAGAGAGAGAGAGAGAGAGAGAATTACATAGAAATACATAGAAATAAATATCAGACAAACACAGGGAGACAGAAACGCACAGAAAGAGAGAGAGAGAGAGAGAGAGAGAGAGAGAGAGAGAGAGAGAGAGAGAGAGAGAGAGAGAGAGACAGAGAATTACATAGAATTACATAGAATTATAACATATCAGACAATCACAGGGAGACAGTAACCCACAGGAGAGGCTATAAATAAAATCCTATCCAGTTTATAGTAGCAGATAATATTAATGGAACAGACGTCTCTACATATCACGTGATGACCCTCCAGCCAACGACTTTTAAACACAATACCTTCCAAGGGGTTATATGTACACACACACACACACACACACACACACACACACACACACACACGTTTAACTAGCTCGTATAATATTGTGAAAGGGGTGGTGTCACCTGTCATCCCGTATCGTGAGACAGCCCATATCCTTATTTTATCATCGCGGAACCCCAAAATTGCTATCATAGACTGACTAATTAAGTGAAGCATCTAAGTGTGAAAAAAGTACTAATGAGGACTTAATTAAATAACGATGGAAGGCTTGTTATTAGGTCACAAGAAGAAGAGGAAGAGTGACGGGTGATATCCTCGTTACACACACACACACACGCACACGCACACACACACGTCATCATTTGCTTTCATAATAAAATAAATAAACTTTGCTGGGACAGATTCCGACTAGCAGACGACAAAAGACACGGTACCTTGTCGAAATTCGGGTATGTCTTCAGGATATGGGATGTCTCATGATACCCGGATGTCTCATGACGCCACACCCTGGGCTTACACGTCATTCAAAGTGCCCGTTAACACGCACACACACACACACACACACACACGACCCTTAACAATAGCCCTGCTCCGCCCTCTCCAATAGGCCAACAAGCGAACTAGGTACTCGGAACAACTATCTCCAACTATCATTCACCCACAAAGAGAAGTAAGTGGGCGGGGCGAGCGCGCGCCCTTCCTCTCTTAAACCCAGTACCTCAGTGTAGCACAAACCTCCACGTCGTCCGGCAGTAGTCTCCGTCAAGCCGCTGTTCAGTATGTTGGCCGCGGGAGCTCTTCACCAGTACCTCAGTTTAACACAAACCTCCACCTCGTTCGGTAACAGTCTCCGTCAAGCCGCTGTTCAGTGTTGGCCGCGGGACCTCTTCGCCAACACCCGCTGCCCCTGAATCTGCTGGTCTGGGTTCGATTCCCATGCACCGTAGGTCAAGTGTTTATGTGTTACGGCCCCCGACTATGTATCTTCCGGGTCCCAGTTCGATACCCGCCCTCTGCTGCATGTTAGAAGTGTGTTATATCGGCGGGGAGTCTTAACAAGCGCCGCCCCCGCCCACGTAACTGTTGTCCCCGGTTCGAATCCCGCCCTCATCTACAAGCCCCGTAGCCGCCCATGTAACTGTTGGCCCCGGTTCGAACCCCGCCCTCGCCTACAAGCCCCGTAGCCGCCCATGTAACTGTTGGCCCCGGTTCGAATCCCGCCCTCGCCTACAAGCCCCGTAGCCGCCCATGTAACTGTTGTCCCCGGTTCGAATCCCGCCCTCACCTACAAGCCCCGTAGCCGCCCATGTAACTGTTGTCCCCGGTTCGAACCCCGCCCTCATCTACAAGCCCCGTAGCCGCCCATGTAACTGTTGTCCCCGGTTCGAATCCCGCCCTCATCTACAAGCCCCGTAGCCGCCCATGTAACTGTTGGCCCCGGTTCGAATCCCGCCCTCACCTACAAGCCCCGTAGCCGCCCATGTAACTGTTGGCCCCAGTTCGAACCCCGCCCTCACCTACAAGCCCCGTAGCCGCCCATGTAACTGTTGGCCCCGGTTCGAACCCCGCCCTCACCTACAAGCCCCGTAGCCGCCCATGTAACTGTTGGCCCCGGTTCGAACCCCGCCCTCACCTACAAGCCCCGTAGCCGCCCATGTAACTGTTGGCCCCGGTTCGAATCCCGCCCTCATCTACAAGCCCCGTAGCCGCCCACGTAACTGTTGGCCCCGGTTCGAATCCCGCCCTCACCTACAAGCCCCGTAGCCGCCCACGTAACTGCTGGACCCGGTTCGAACCCCGCCCTCACCTACAAGCCCCGTAGCCGCCCGGCCCCGGTTCGAACCCCGGCCTCTGCTGCATGTTACAAGTGACCTCGCCTCCACCCCAGCGTAACCAGCGTGTCACATAATACAAAGGAAGGAGCTTGTGAGACTTCAATGACCTCCGGCAGTACTTCGAGGTCAACATCACCACGTCAGAGTACTTAAGTATACATTGAAATTATACGTGTTTTTGATGTGGTTGTGGTGACCGGAGGGGTGATTGTGGTGACCGGAGGGGTGGTTGTGGTGGTTGTGGTGACGAGGGATGTATGGTTCCGACGGAAATACCGGTTTTCTTAAATAATAATACCACCCCGCCTCTTCCCGGTATAAGTCATAATACCAGTAAAAAAAAAAATACCGATAATATATGTAGTGGTGTTTACTTTTGAAATTTAAAACTTTCGGCTTGTCTATTCTCATACAATAACTTATGGAACACTACAATCGCGCAAGGCAGTTTATTAAGGTGACTTCAAACATTATTTTTTGCATGAGAGAGAGAGAGAGAGAGAGAGAGAGACTATAATCGCACAATGCAGTTTATTAAGGTGACTTCAAACATTATTTTTTGCATGAGAGAGAGAGAGAGAGAGAGAGAGAGAGAGAGAGAGAGAGAGAGAGAGAGAGAGAGAGACTATAATCTCACAAAGCCATTTATAAAGGTGACTACAAAAATTATTTATTTTTTTCTAGAGAGAGAGAGAGAGAGAGAGAGAGAGAGAGAGAGAGAGAGACTATATTCTCTCAATGCTGTTTTTTTTGGTGAATTAAAAAATTATTTTTTTATTGAGAGAGAGAGAGAGAGAGAGAGAGAGAGAGAGAGAGAGAGAGAGAGAGAGAGAGAGACTACAATCGCACAATGCAGTTTATTAAGGTGACTTCAAACATTATTTTTTGCATGAGAGAGAGAGAGAGAGAGAGAGAGAGAGAGACTACAATCGCAAAATGCAGTTTATTAAGGTGACTTCAAACTTGAATTATTTTTGCATGAGAGAGAGAGAGAGACAATCGCACAATGCAGTTTATTAAGGTGACTTCAAACTTGAATTATTTTTGCATGAGAGAGAGAGAGAGAGAGAGAGAGAGAGAGAGAGACTACAATCGCACAATGCAGTTTATTAAGGTGACTTCAAACTTGAATTATTTTTGCATGAGAGAGAGAGAGAGAATGCAGAGGTGAGAGAGAGAGAGAGACACTACAATCGCACAATGCAGTTTATTAAGGTGACTTCAAACTTGAATTATTTTTTGCATGAGAGAGAGAGAGAGAGAGAGAGAGAGAGAGAGAGAGAGAGAGACTACAATCGCACAATGCAGTTTATTAAGGTGAGTTAAAACTTGAATTATTTTTTGCTTGAGAGAGAGAGAGAGAGAGAGAGAGAGAGAGAGAGAGCTACAATCGCACAATGCCTATCTAAGGTGACTTCAAACTTGAATTATTTTGCATGAGAGAGAGAGAGAGAGAGAGTGAGCTCTTCTCCTAGGAGAGAGAGAGGAGAGAGAGAGAGAGAGAGAGAGAGAGACTATTCACCCTGTGTCCCTTCCCTCCCAATTGCTGTGACTGGGGTGGACTATTCTCTCTCTCTCTGCTTATATCCCCAACACCACCAGCTGCCGTGTATGAGCCTATCCTCAGCCTGTGTCCCTCCCCCACACCCAGGAGCTGCCGTGACCAAGGCCTATCTCAGCGCCTGTGTCCCCTCCCCCACACCCAGGAGCTGCCGTGACCAAGGCCTATCTCAGCGCCTGTGTCCCCTCCCCCACACCCAGGAGCTGCCGTGACCAAGGCCTATCTCAGCGCCTGTGTCCCCTCCCCCACACCCAGGAGCTGCCGTGACCAAGGCCTATCTCAGCGCCTGTGTCTTGTCCCACACCCAGGAGCGGCGATGATACTGTTCAATGTGCTAGGGAGGATAGGTCATCACTGGTTAGCTGGTGTTGGGAGAGCGGGGCACCACCACAGATATAAAGTTCTTTATATTACAGCAACACTTATAAAGTAACTCAATCCCTTTCCCTTGAAGCAATAGTTCCAACACCTTTGATTTAGTGATTGAATGTTTCCTTCCCACACTTTTCATTTCCTTGTTTCCTCTGACCCATTCTCTCTCCTCCTCCTCTTCTCTGTCTATCTTCATTCCTTCCTTCCTTTTAATTAATGTCTAAGTTATCCTTTGTGTGATGTTCCTTCTGGTGGTCAAATCTTGCATCTAATTTCCCTTCGTCTATTCTCTCTCTCTCCTCCTCCTCTCTGTCTATCTTCATCCCTTCCTTCCTTTTAATTAATGTCTAAGTTATCCTTTGTGTGATGTTCCTTCTGGTGGTCAAATCTTGCATCTAATTTCCCTTCGTCTATTCTCTCTCCTCCTCCTCCTCCTCCTCCTCTCTGTCTATCTTCATCCCTTCCTTCCTTTTAATTAATGTCTAAGTTATCCTTTGTGTGATGTTCCTTCTGGTGGTCAAATCTTGCATCTAATTTCCCTTCGTCTATTCTCTCTCCTCCTCCTCCTCCTCCTCTCTGTCTATCTTCATCCCTTCCTTCCTTTTAAGTAATGTCTAAGTTATCTTTCGCTCAAGGTTCCTTCCAGTGTGTTTGTGGTGCCCGGCTCTGCTTGCTAGTTTGTTTTGTCACTGTATAATTGTCAGTCCTTTTTTGTTTTGTCACTGTATAATTGTCAGTCCTAGTTTGCTTTGTCACTGTATAATGGTCGGTCCCAGCCAGGCGCCTCTTCCATGTAAAGATATCGGCAGCTTCAAGCCTTGCCGATATCTCAATCCGTACGTGAATGTAAATTAACCGAAATCCTTGTTACTAAGCCCTGCACGGTGCTCTCTCACATAATGCTTCTTTAAATTTTCAGTCTCACTTAACTTCCGGGGTTAGTAATATATTTTGCCATAAGTTAACTCCCCGTGATGGCCAGTTTCATGCACTATATATAAGTAATTTGCCTTTTGCATGGCTATAATTCTGCATCCGTGTCTAAGGCCCAGTTTCACAGTTCCTCATGATGGGTTAGTAAGCTCCAAAACCAATACCAGAGCCTTCGAAATTTCCTTGTACAGTGTCTGGAGTTTATATTCAAGTTCACAAATTTGACAAGACTATACAGGAAAGGTCTTGTGTGTTTATGCTACGAAGGAAAGGGAGGAGAAGGGAGATGAGATTAGGAAACGAGTGAGCCGAGATCCTGTTTATATTCAAGTTCACAAATTTGACAAGACTATACAGGAAAGGTCTTATATTGTCATGATACGAAGGAAAGGGAAGAGAAGGGAGATGAGATTAGGAGACGAGTGAGCCGAGATCCTGTTTATATTCAAGTTCACAAATTTGACGAGACTATACAGGAAAGGTCTTGTGTGTTTATGCTACGAAGGAAAGGGAGGAGAAGGGAGATGAGATTAGGAGACGAGTGAGCCGAGATCCTATTTATATTCAAGTTCACAAATTTGACAAGACTATACAGGAAAGGTCTTGTGTGTTTATGCTACGAAGGAAAGGGAGGAGAAGGGAGATGAGATTAGGAGACGAGTGACCCGAGATCCTGTTTATATTCCAGTTCACAAATTTGACAAGACTATACAGGAAAGGTCTTGTGTGTTTATGCTACGAAGGAAAGGGAGGAGAAGGGAGATGAGACGAGTGAGCCGAGATCTTGTTTATATTCCAGTTCACAAATTTGACAAGACTATACAGGAAAGGTCTTGTGTGTTTATGCTACGAAGGAAAGGGAGGAGAAGGGAGATGAGACGAGTGAGCCGAGATCTTGTTTATATTCCAGTTCACAAATTTGACAAGACTATACAGGAAAGGTCTTGTGTGTTTATGATATGAAGGAAAGGGAAGAGAAGGGAGATGAGACGAGTGAGCCGAGATCCTGTTTATATTCAAGTCCACAAATTTGACAAGACTATACAGGAAAAGCTCTCTGTTTATGATATGAAGGAAAGGGAAGAGAAGGGAGATGAGTAAGCTGGGATCCTGTTTTTATTCAAGTCCACAAATTTGACGACACAATACAGGAAAAGCTCTTTGTATTTAGTGTGTCATCGAAGACTGCGCCATTTTGAACAGTATGGGATTCTATAGCTTGGTTCGGGAGTGTTACAAAGACCATGATGGACTGTGGAAGCGGCCCTTAATGTTCCCTTTTCTAATATGCCTCTCTGTTTTTGCAGGATGCCGCGGACGGACCATGCAGAGGACTCATCGCGACGACACCAACGGTTTGGTTAAGTGGGTTCTCTTGTGTGTGCGTCTGTGTGTGAATGGCAGGCCTGTCGTATGATTGTGTGTGTGTGTGCGTTGGCGTTATGCCTTCGCACTATTATTTTGTTAGGATGTATTTTTGTGTGTGAACTTTTTGCACGTAATCTTTTTTTATACCCATAGCTAGCGTTTGTTTGTGTGGCAGTGTTCCGGGAGATGGACGCCGGGGGACATGGGCTTGGGGAGGCGCACATGACCTCCTCTGTCCGTGATCTCTTCAGCTGGGGAGACCGGTAAGCATTTTGATATAGTTGTGTGGATAATGGATATTGTTTTTTACAGCTAAAGAAACCACTCTAGGGCAACGAGAAAATAGGTTTAGAAAAAGCCCGTTGACTTGATTTTCCACCAAGTTTAGTAGAAAACACTCACTTGTCAATCCTTTGTTGTGAGAATTAGTGTTGGAACACTCTCATACACGGGAGATTTGAGTGCGGCTGGAGGTCGCAGTGAGCGTTTAGCACCACCAGCAAATACGCCTAACGCCCACTGCAAGCGTTTAGCAATGAAAGGGTCAAGTTGGACTGGTTATATGTATATTGATACATTCAAATGAAGGTTTAGAGTGTAACCACTGACGGTACATGAGTCAGGATCATCAAAATCATCCAAAAAAATCAGCATCTATATCCTCAGCTGCCAAAGGAGTCATTTCCTCCGGCTCAAGAGGTCTCTTACTCCTTGACATGATAGACTATAATAATAAAAGAAACTAGGAAAAATGCAAAAATTCCCGGTGTCAGCTGATGTGCGTTGCATATGTAGTGCGGCGACGGCCTGATGAACGAGCCTCCCATAACCCACTTAGCCAGGGGGGCACCTCTTTGGCCGACTCGGTAAGGAGTGGCTCTCCCGTCACGCTGGTCGCGGGTTCAATCCCAGGCAGCCGGCGAATACCCTGATCTTGATTAATTCCTCGTGTTATTTCGATACACGCAGAGGACGTGTTGAGAAATAGGAAGGATTTAGAAAAGAAGCTCGTCGGGGCATTACACATATCCAACAAGGCACAAGGGTGACTGTCCTTGAGAGGCAATGTTGGCAAGTGTCCAGGGGTTTGAGATGCCTAATAATAATTTATTTTGTTCATTTTGTCAGTAGTAAGGAATCGTCTATTTTTTGGGGGGTCGGCCCAGCCCGTTCTGGCGCAGGCGAGTGTTTATAGTGGCGCCATGATACTATCTAATGAGGGCAAATGAGAGCAAACGTCTATACACAGACGCGCCGACAAAAAGTCCCAATTTCCAAACGTCTCTATATAGATCCTCCGCCGGGAAGGGCTTAACCCGTGGGCGTCGGCAATGGGAAAGCCGAGAAGTGGCCGGGAAATGGCAAAATTACACTGCATTTTGAGACTAAGAAAAGAGCATGGAACGTACATCAGAGCACCTGCTCCTCTCATAACTATAAAGCCATTAAGAATATTTCTTTTACTCAAACTCCACTCTGTGTTTGTCACAAAATAAACAGTCTTGTGACGCGTGACATCTAGCCGAGAGTCGCTTGTTGTCTACTTTAAAGAATTTGACGAGTGATTACTGTATGGATAGCTAATTCAGTCTGCCGTGACCTTACTGCACCACTTATCATGCATGGTGGGTTGAGGTATGCCACAACCACCTACAATTAGCTTGAATCAAGGGTTTTATGGCGAGCCCTTTTTAGGGTCCACCGTACCACAGCCATGACTTGTGAAACCCCAGAAAAGGGTCTGGCGATGTTCTTGCGTTAATTGTTGCTCCTTCAGAGACAAAAGTTATGAGGGGCCGAAAGAGAGGTCAGTTTCGGGAGGAGAGGTGTCTCGATACGTCATTCCTCGTGAGAGAATTCAAGTCGAAGGCAGAAGGAGATATAGACACAGGAAGGATGCTCCAGAGTTTACCAGTGTAAGGGATGAAAGAATGAAGATGCTGGTTAACTCTTGCATAAGGGGTTTGGACAGCACAGGGATGAAAGAGTGGAGATCCTGGTTAACTCTTGCATAATGGGTTTGGACAGTATAGGGATGAAAGAATGAAGATGCTGGTTAACTCTTGCATAAGGGGTTTGGACAGTATAGGGATGAAAGAATGAAGATGCTGGTTAACTCTTGCATAAGGGGTTTGGACAGTATAGGGATGAAAGAATGAAGATGCTGGTTAACTCTTGCATAAGGGGTTTGGACAGTATAGGGATGAAAGAATGAAGATGCTGGTTAACTCTTGCATAAGGGGTTGGACAGTATAGGAATGAAAGAATGAAGATGCTGGTTAACTCTTGCATAAGGGGTTGGACAGTATAGGGATGAAAGAATGAAGATGCTGGTTAACTCTTGCATAAGGGGTTGGACAGTATAGGGATGAAAGAATGAAGATGCTGGTTAACTCTTCCATAAGGGGTTTGGACAGTATAAGGATGAAAGAATGAAGATGCTGGTTAACTCTTGCATAAGGGGTTTGGACAGTATAGGGATGAAAGAATGAAGATGCTGGTTAACTCTTGCATAAGGGGTTTGGACAGTATAGGGATGAAAGAATGAAGATGCTGGTTAACTCTTGCATAATGGGTTTGGACAGTATAGGGATGAAAGAATGAAGATGCTGGTTAACTCTTGCATAATGGGTTGGACAGTATAGGGATGAAAGAATGAAGATGCTGGTTAACTCTTGCATAAGGGGTTGGACAGTATAGGGATGAAAGAATGAAGATGCTGGTTAACTCTTGCATAATGGGTTGGACAGTATAGGGATGAAAGAATGAAGATGCTGGTTAACTCTTGCATAAGGGGTTGGACAGTATAGGGATGAAAGAATGAAGATGCTGGTTAACTCTTGCATAAGGGGTTTGGACAGTATGGGGATGAAAGAATGAAGATGCTGGTTAACTCTTGCATAAGGGGTTGGACAGTATAGGGATGAAAGAATGAAGATGCTGGTTAACTCTTGCATAAGGGGTTGGACAGTATAGGGATGAAAGAATGAAGATGCTGGTTAACTCTTGCATAAGGGGTTGGACAGTATAGGGATGAAAGAATGAAGATGCTGGTTAACTCTTGCATAAGGGGTTGGACAGTATAGGGATGAAAGAATGAAGATGCTGGTTAACTCTTGCATAAGGGGTTGGACAGTATAGTGATGAAAGAATGAAGATGCTGGTTAACTCTTGCATAAGGGGTTGGACAGTATTGGGTATATGTAAGAGTAGTATTTATATATATGTGTGAAAAATTATTTAAATGAGTATATAATGTTAGGAATTGCAAAAATGATTATATATGCATAATAGAGGAGATCAGTGATGATTTGACCATTTTTAGTTAAGAAAAATTCAGTTAAGTATGTGAGAGATAGAGATGGAATTTATATATTCTTAAAAATACTTAAAACTACTTATCCTCCCTAATTTCTATCTTTCCCGTACTTAATTAAATTTTGGCATTACAATTTTTTTTACCTTAACCCGGTGGTGGTGGCAGCAGCGTGGGTCATGTATCTTAATGGTCCCTCCAAGCGAGAAAAATTAGAAAAATCACCCTCACACAAACCATTTCATAATATATATCAAAGCATTTGTGATCAGTTTATATATCATCTATTTTGGGGAGTTTAAATCATGGCACAAATTTGGCCCGTCGCTGCTACACGGTAAAGCCACAAATTTGGCCCGTCGCTGCTTCACAGTAAAGCCATAAATTTGGCCCGTCGCTGCTACACGGTAAAGCCACAAATTATAGCCGGGAGCATTCTGGACCATCTAGAAAAGCATAATTTAATTCATGATTCACAGCATAGGTTCACAAAGGATAGGTCTTGCCTTACTAACCTATCCTTCTACACTAAAGTAATTGAGGCGGTTGAGCGAGATGAAAACTATGACATAATTGTATCTAGATTTCAGTAAAGCGTTCGACAAAGTCCCTCATCACCGGCTATTACTAAAATTACAGGCTTATGGCATAGATGGGAAAGTTTTGAACTGGATCAGGGCGTGGCTCAGTGGTAGGAAGCAGAGAGTGCAGATCAATGGTAAAATGGGGCAGTGTTATGAGTGGAGTCCCTCAGGGGTCGGTGCTGGGTCCTCTGCTTTTTATTATTTACATCAATGACTTGACACAGGAATTAGTAGTGATGTCAGCAAGTTCACAGATGATACCAAGATCAGTAGTGTAATCCAATCAGACAGGGACGCTACTGTTCTCCAGGATGAGTTTGACAGACTATATGATTGGGCGGGGAAGTGGCAGATGGAATTCAATGTTGGGAAGTGTAGCATTCTGAGTGTAGGTAGGAATCATCCCTCACACAATTACTCCTTAAATGGCACTCCTCTAAGCAGGTCTGGGCTTGAGAGAGTGAGTGCTGACCTCCGTCCTAGGGCTCAATGCATTCAGGCCAAAAATTGGGCCAACAGAGTACTTGGTTTCATCTCAAGGAGCGTAAGCAATAGGAGCGCTGAAGTCATCCTCAAACTTTACTTAGCACTAGTTAGACCTCATCTCGATTATGCGGTTCAGTTCTGGTCCCCCTACTATAGAATGGATATCAAGGTGTTAGAATCTGTACAGAGGAGGATGACAAAGATGATTCAGGGGGTGAGTAACTTGCCTTATGAAGACAGGCTGAAGCAGTTAAATCTACACTCGCTAGAAAGGCGAAGGTTGCGAGGAGACTTGATCGAAGTCTATAAATGGATGAAGGGATTTAATAAAGGGGATGTCAATAAGTTTTTGATAGTAAAAGAGCCAGGTAGGACGCATGGCAATGGTTTTAAGTTAGACAAATTCAGATTCAACAAAGACATAGGCAAGAATTGATTTACTAACAGAGTGGTGGATGAGTGGAACAGGCTTGGGGGCCATGTTGTGGGTGCCAATACCATAGATACATTCAAGAAGAGGTTAGATAAAGCCATGGCCTTGTATAGCCTAACCAGCCTCTTGCAGACTCCTTATGTTCTTAACTCTTGCATAAGGAGTTTGGACACACAAACCATTTCATAATATTTATCAAAGCATTTGTGATCAGATTATGCATCATCTATTTTGGGGGGTTTAAATATCATGGCACAAACTTGGCCCATTGCTGCTACACGGTAAAGCCACAAACTTGGCCCGTCGCTGCTGCCGGGTTAATGGAGCAGCCACCTGTGTCTGAGCCAAGATGTCTGGATGTCTCTGCCGCTGCCTCTCCGCATGTCTGAGTCTCCCTGTACTTCCAGTGTGATGACACGCCTGGATAGACACGTTGATGGAGGTGGCCGTGTGTGTCACCCTTTGCCTGTATCCTCTGGCGCCCAGGTAAACAATGATAATGATTATGATAATACCAATAATAGTAATGAATATAATAGTACCAATAATAGTAATGAATATAACAATACCAATAATAGTAATGAAATGATAATCAGTCAAATAACAAGATCATTAAATACTGTTGCTCTTGTATAATTTTCATAGTGTGTCTAATTCTCCGTCAGTCTCCTGGGTTGTGTCTAAGTCGGTCTTGTTCTTTCAGAGGCGCGTAAGCGGAGAGCATCGGCGCAGCGCGGGAGCAGC
Source organism: Eriocheir sinensis (assembly GCF_024679095.1). Taxonomy (NCBI): domain Eukaryota; kingdom Metazoa; phylum Arthropoda; class Malacostraca; order Decapoda; family Varunidae; genus Eriocheir; species Eriocheir sinensis. The sequence goes on from NC_066516.1 coordinate 5,518,065, forward strand.
ACGTCAGGGTGTAGGGTGTTTGTTTAGCTGGTGTAGGGTGTTAGGTGTAACAACGGTTGGCTCTTTCACAGAACGGGTGTGACTCCGTTCTGCGTTTGAGTCTTCCACCTTCAGACGGTCTCCCTCCGAGATGTCTGAAGTTTTTTTGTCGGTTTTCTCCGTAGGAGGAAGCCGACTCTAGCTACTCTGGCCTCTCTTCCGGGGGTCAGAGCGGTCGGGCTCTGCTTGGCCAGGCGTTAGTCTTTCGCGTTGTCTCCGCCGACGTTTTGCCAGACTCTTCCGTAAGGTTGAGCCTGGCTTTTTTATTAGGTGGATCAGGCTGCCTTCTTCCAAGGAGTCTGATGGGAGTGGAGTCTTTTTTTTGGTGTATGTCTGTGGGTACTTAGTGGGTAAGGGAGGGTGGGGTAGAATGGTTGGTGGGCTGGAAGTGGGTTGGGGGATGAGCCTCCTGGGATTTGGGTTGTGTCGAGCCTTACCGCCTGGTGTGTTGGGTAACCTTCACGCCAGGGGGGGGGTGCCAAGACCATATCCATTTCCTGGTGCAGGGCGATTCCCCTTTCCCATGCTAACTGGCCCTCCTCCGTCTGCCTCCCCAAACCCCCGCTAAGTGCTTGTGTGTGTTATTTTATTTAGGATGTCTTTTTTTTCTATGCCTTTTTCCCGTGTGTTTATACCCAATAGCTAGCGTGTGTGTGTGTGTGGCAGTCCGGAGGCGCGTGCAGCGAGGACATCACATCACGTCACTACGGTATATCCACGGTATTTGGTTTAGTGTGTGCTGTGTGTGTTTGTGTGTGTGATGGCAGGCCTGCCGTGTGTTTGACCTTTTGCTGTGTGTTGCTGTGTGACTGCTAGGATTTCATTTCTATGTATGTTTTTTTCCCCATAACCCCCTTCCTCCCTAGCTCTTTAGCTGTTGTCCCTGCTGGGTGGATGCTGCCGGGCGACCAACGGCGGTGGCGGTGTGCAACGCGGGAGCTGCTGAGGTTTGGGGTAGCACTACGGTGCAGGTTATGTAGGGTGTGTGAGTTTTTTTTTTGTGTGAGTGTCAGGTTGTCGGGCGGGCACCCCACCCTCGGTCAGGTAGGCAGGCAGCAGCGTCTACGCTGAACCGTACGGCCACACGTACGAACGCACGGAACCCGTACGCTACGTTCCGCCGCACTGACGCTCGTCGTACCTCTGCTCGCACGCTTGCGGGCGGGTAGGGGGCGGGGGGCGGATGGGCGGACGGGCGGGCGTACGTGGGAACGGGCGGGCGGACGGGTGGTCGGGCGGGTAGGGAGTCGGAGCAACGCTTGAAAGACGCGCAGATAGATGTCAGATTCTCCCGTAGGGAGGTCTGGCAAGGTGTTAGTTTAGGCGGCGGAGTTGTACGCGGGCCAGTCTGTGTTACAGCTTTGCCGTCAGGGTAGCTCCTTACGAGCTGCCCAAACTGAGGACCAGTTTTCCTCACAGGAGGAGGCTGGTGGGGCCTAGGGTGTTAGGGGTACAACGGTTGGCTCTTTCACAGAACGGGTGTGTTCCGTTCTGCGTTTGAGTCTGCCGCCTTTGGGCGTCTCCCTCTGAGATGTCGGTTAGGATTTCTTTTTTTTATATGTCCGTGTGTGTAACTGTTGCCTTTTAGCCTGTTGTGTTCCTGAGCAGCAAGAAGAGGAGGCTGTGGTGACCCGCCCGATGCGGAAGGCTTCTGGGCCCTGTCGGCGGGGGCGCACCTCTCTGGCTGACTGGTTGACCAGGCTTTGACCAGGTGGCCGGGGAGGCGCATCCTCGCTGGGCGGGGTCTGGGGGCCCTCCGTCTTGGGGAGGTCGCTGCAGCAGGAGGAGGTAACTACTGCTGGTTTTGTAAGGCATTGTGGTTGAGAGCACCTTGCAGCTGTAACGCGAATTTCGTTCCGTAATAAACAATGTACCGCCATGCTGCCTGTCCTTCCTCCCTCCCAGCACTGTGTGCGTCTGTGTGTGTGTGTGTGTTGCTTAATTCTCCCTCACTGCACTGTGCGTACGTCTGTGTGTGTGTGTTGCTTAATTCTCCCTCACTGCACTGTGTACGTCTGTGTGTGTGTGTTGCTTAATTCTCCCTCACTGCACTGTGTACGTCTGTGTGTGTGTGTTGCTTAATTCTCCCTCACTGCACTGTGTACGTCTGTGTGTGTGTGTGTGTGTGTTGCTTAATTCTCCCTCACTGCACTGTGTACGTCTGTGTGTGTGTGTTGCTTAATTCTCCCTCCCAGCACTGTGTACGTCTGTGTGTGTGTGTTGCTTAATTCTCCCTCCCAGCACTGTGCGTACGTCTGTGTGTGTGTGTTGCTCTGTCTCAATCTCTCTCTCTGTCTCTGTCTCTCTCTGTCTGTCTCTCTATCTCTCAATCTCTCTCTGTGTCTTTCTCTCTCTCTAGTTAGTAAAGAACGGGCAACGTTTGCCATGGAAGACTCTACAGTATAAGACTCTACAGTATACATAAGAGTCTACAGTGTACATCCCAACCCTCTACGGCCGTTGCTGCTCCACCCGGGCATTACCACATCCACCCGGGTCTACAAGAAACCTCCACGGCCGAGCCTCAACCACAGAACACACCGCTACGGTTGATGAGGTTCCACGCCCCGGACTACCGCCATGTTAGCCTCCATAATAGTCCTCGGCGCACTTGTTCTGAGACGTCCTGGTGAGTGAGTGTCCTAATTGCCTTTACTGATAATGTCGCAGGTACCCAATGGTTCAGGTGTGGCTTCGGATATTTTTGTTATTGTGTCGTAAATATCCAGTGATTATTTCCGAGTCGCTGAATGTTCATCGCACACAGTTTGTCTTTGAGTAAAAACACTGATTAATATCCATGATCGGTTAGGTTACAAACTCCCTCGATTTCAGACTGGAGAGCTACACAACACTGGTCATCCGCTGAGTGGTTGAATTCCTGGTCTACCGGCCCCTGGAGGAGTGGTCGGTTGCCTGGTCTACTGTGGATATGGGTGGTTGATTCCCTGGTCTACCCCTGGATGACGCGGCTGTTCCTATGCAGGGGAAGACTCACACAAGCGATAAGGTAAGATTTTAATGGCTGGGTTTATAAGAGGTTTTAATAGCTGGGTTCAAGAGAGGTTTTAATGGCTGGGTTCAAGAGAGGTTTTAATAGCTTCATGGGTTTACAAGAGGTTTTAATAGCTGGGTTTACAAGAGGTTTTAATAGCTGGGTTTACAAGAGGTTTTAATGGCTGGGTTTACAAGAGGTTTTAATGGCTGGGTTTACAAGAGGTTTTAATAGCTGGGTTTACAAGAGGTTTTAATAGCTGGGTTTAAAAGATGTTTTAATAGCTGGGTTTACAAGAGGTTTTAATGGCTGGGTTTACAAGATGTTTTAATAGCTGGGTTCAAGAGGTTTTAATGGCTGGGTTTACAAGAGGTTTTAATAGCTGGGTTCAAGAGAGGTTTTAATAGCTGGGTTCAAGAGAGGTTTTAATAGCTGGGTTCAAGAGAGGTTTTAATAGCTGGGTTCAAGAGAGGTTTTAATAGCTGGGTTCAAGAGAGGTTTTAATAGCTGGGTTCAAGAGAGGTTTTAATAGCTGGGTTTACAAGAGGTTTTAATAGCTGGGTTCAAGAGAGGTTTTAATAGCTGGATTCAAGAGAGGTTTTAATAGCTGGGTTTACAAGAGGTTTTAATAGCTGGGTTCAAGAGGTTTTAATGGCTGGGTTTAAAAGAGGTTTTAATAGCTGGGTTCAAGAGGTTTTAATAGCTGGGTTCAAGAGAGGTTTTAATAGCTGGGTTCAAGAGAGGTTTTAATAGCTGGGTTCAAGAGAGGTTTTAATAGCTGGGTTCAAGAGAGGTTTTAATAGCTGGGTTCAAGAGAGGTTTTAATAGCTGGGTTCAAGAGAGGTTTTACTGGCTGGGTTCAAGAGAGGTTTTAATGGTACATATCTACTGAATGTTGCAATGTTAAATATCTTGACATGCTCTCAGGGTAAGGAGTGTTCTGATATGGTGCCTTCCCCCTCCCCAGCACCTGTCGGACCTGGAGACTACCCCCTGAGCCTGACGGGTGGGGCTGCACCAGACCCCCCCACACACACCACACCACCCACAGCAGGGGCAGGGCGTTGAGACTACCCCCACAGGCTAAGACAGGGAGGGACTTGAAGATCCAGGTTTTTGTCATCTGCACAGGAATTGACACGTGGTATTTGGGAGCAGCGAGTAGCGGGCTTTTTTAATAGAGTTTCCTTTTTTGTGTGTGCCCTTGAGCTGTCTCCTTTGTTGTAGAAAAAAATACTTGACAAGGCTTTCATAGGTGTTTTGGGCATTTCCAGGGGTAGTTTAATGACCCTGGTGGTAGTCTGACCCTTCCTCTGCACAATGAACTTGAAAAAAACGCTCATAAAAATGCAGATATTAACCCAGTAGCAGCAGGGATCATGTTTCTTAATGGTCCCTCCAAGCAAGAAAAATGAGAAAAAATCACCCCTCACACAAACCATTTCATATATATCAAAGCATTTGCGATCAGATTATGTATCATCTATTTTTGGGGGTTTATATCATGGCACAAATTTGGCCTGTCGCTGCTACACGGTAAAGCCACAAATTTGGCCCGTCGCTGCTACCAGGTTAACCTCATTATCGTGTTAAAATCCCTGTATCTCACTGTTATCTTCCTCTCCCTCTATATTATTTGTCAATCTCTCTCTTTCTCTCTCTCCCACAGATGTCTAAGGTTCCGCCCATGCAGCTGAAGGGTGCCAATGCCTACACATGCGTCGACCACAGGTGTGCGCTGGACATTGCCTACAATTCATGGTGCAAATGGTATGTTGGAGGAATTCTTTGATGTATTTGAGGGACTGGGATGCCTGCTGGATGGTACAGGTAAATTACTTGGATCACAACTGAGAGAGCCCGGGTTCGATTCCCGGGCAGAGTGGAAAAATTTGGGCGGCTTTTCCGATACCCTACGCCCCTGTCCACCCAGCAGTGAATGGGTACCAGGTATTAATCGGGGGTTGTGTCCCGTCTCCTGGGGTCTGTTCCCTTCTCCTATAATCCTTTCCTCTTCTGTCTCTCTCCGGCATATGACCACAGATGTTGCACCCACTAAACAAAACTTTCCTTCCTTCCCTCCCCTTCTGTCTCTCTCCGGCATATGACCACAGATGTTGCACCCACTAAACAAAACTTTCCTTCCTTCCCCTTCTGTCTCTCTCTCCGGCATTTGACCACAGATGTTGCACCCACTAAACAAAACTTTCCTTCCTTCCCCTTGTCTCTCTCTCCGGCATATGACCACAGATGTTGCACGCACTAAACAAAACTTTCCTTCCTTCCCCTTCTGTCTCTCTGGCATATGACCACAGATGTTGCACCCACTAAACAAAACTTTCCTTCCTTCCCCTTCTGTCTCTCTCCGGCATATGACCACAGATGTTGCACCCACTAAACACAACTTTCCAACAGTTGAATTACAGTTTGGTCCAAGTGCTGTCCCTGTGGCTCACCCTCCTAGAGAAATACCTGTTGCTATGAGGGGTAAACTTAAGAAGGAATTAGACCATATGGAAAGACTAGGTGTCATTGTTGAAGTAAATGAACCCACAGATTGGCTCAATAGTATGGTTATTACATGTGACTTGAGTTTTTTTCCCTTTCCCTTGTTTTCTATTTGAGCCTAACTACTAACAAGGCTTCAGTTCTTCCTGAGTGAAGTGATAACTTGTTCTCTGGCATCCGTTTGTTTCAGGAGTCCAGTTCTTTTCCCTGCTTGCCTGAAACTTCCTTAATTGGCATCCTTGTGTGTTACAGCTAATATATATACTGTGTCATCTGCATATAAAAGTCATGGATAGGAAACACTAATTGACATACCATTTACATAACAAGAATAAAATAGCTCCCAGGATTTAGATATATTTATTTATTTCCTTTTAATCAAGGCTTTAGTAAGAAGAGGAACCCTGTACCCTGCCCTCCACTACACACACACACACACACACACACACAAACACACACACACACACAAAAAAAAATATATATATAAAAAATGTCCCAGTGATTTTTCCATTTCTTTACTTGCCTCCTAAAACATAACCCACCCTCGTTTGACCCCACCATGACCTCTCGCGACCTAACCTAACCTGACCTGACCTTTCCCAGGGAGCGTCAGCGGAGATCGAGCTGGCGGAAGGTTGGCGGCCGGGTCAAGCTCGCAACGGACAAGGAGTTCTATGAGATGTGCTCGGCTGATGTTGTTGACCTCGGCCACATCAATCTTACTAAGGTGGTGGAGGTGTGGAAACTTCATCTACATTGACGACGGACTCAAGGAGATCGCTGAGACTACTACTACTACTATTACTATTACTATCCTCTATACTGATATATGTACTATTAAATCCTCTATACAGCTACCATGTGTACTATTGAATCCCTTATATAGTACTTTCATGACAGCTGATACTACTACTACTACTACTACTATGACCACTCAATCCCTGGTAAGTACAATGTCATTATCATAATTATTTAGGTTAAGGTCCATTTAATTCAATCTTCCTTAGCGGTTGGACGCTTTATGGCTCTCCTCCATTCTACTCTGTCTTCCGCCCAATGCTTATACAGTCCCATCAATCCAAAGTCTTCCTGTAAACACCTTCTTCACGTTTTCCTAGGTCTACCAACTGGTCTCCTTCCTTCTACCTCCAATCTCTCCAACACTCCCAGCACTGTGTCCTCCCCTGCTCTCTTTACATGTCCAAACCATCGGAGTCTTTCCCTTCTGAGCACTGTTTCCAGGTCCTCTACTAAAACTCCCAGCACTGTGTCCTCCCCTGCTCTCTTTACATGTCCAAACCATTGGAGTCTTTCCCTTCTGAGCACTGTTTCCAGGTCCTCTACTAAAACTCCCAACACTGTGTCCTCCCTGCTCTCTTTACATGTCCAAACCATCAGGTCTTTCCCTTCTGAGCACTGTTTCCAGGTCCTCTACTAAAACTCCCAGCACTGTGTCCTCCCCTGCTCTCTTTACATGTCCAAACCATTGGAGTCTTTCCCTTCTGAGCACTGTTTCCAGGTCCTCTACTAAAACTCCCAGCACTGTGTCCTCCCCTGCTCTCTTTACATGTCTCTGCCAAATATTTCCCTCTCCCTGCCTCTGTCCCTGCCAAATCACTCTCTCCCTGCCTGTGTCCCTGGCATATCTCTCCCTCCCTGCCAAATCTAGCCTCTCCTCCTTACCTAACCTACCTTACCCTACCCTAAGCTACCCTAACCTCCCTCTCTCTCTCTCTCTCTCCACCAGATTGACAAGCCCGTCCGTGGTGAAGAAGCCTTGTCCTACTCGCGCTGAGGTGACCCGGGTGGGCAACGCTACCATGGACGGAGCAGTGGGGGAGGCGGTGGCTGAGTGGATAGCATGATGGCTCCACATTCGGGACAACCCGAGTTCAATCCCCGCCCGGTGCCACCAAGCTGGGATTTTTCAGCCGCCGCCGAGTGGCTTAAAACTACCCACATGCTGTCCAGAAGACCACCTATCAACCCGGACTCTAGATTCTAGGATTAAAGATGAGCTCCGGGAGGGCAGCATGAGCCAATGCAATGGCGTATGTATATACTTATGAATGTATATACTTAGAATATCTCTTTGATAAGGCTTTCGTCGGAGTTGTGGATATTTCCAGGGGTAGTTTTATGACCCTGGTGGTAGTGTGACCCCTCCTCTGTGCCATGAACCTGTAGAAACACCTATTTGACAAGGCTTTCATAGGAGTTGAGGGCATTTCCAGGAGTAGTTTTATGACCCTGGTGGTAGTGTGACCCCTCCTCTGTGCCATGAACCTGTAGAAACACCTATTTGACAAGGCTTTCATAGGAGTTGAGGGCATTTCCAGGAGTAGTTCTATGACCCTGGTGGTAGCGTGACCCTTCCTCTGTACCATGAACCTGAAGAAACACTTATTTGACAAGGCTTTCATAGGAGTTGAGGGCATTTCCAGGAGTAGTTCTATGACCCTGGTGGTAGTGTGACCCTTCCTCTGTACCATGAACCTGAAGAAACACCTGTTTGACAAGGCTTTCATAGGAGATGAGGGCATTTCCAGGAGTAGTTCTTTGACCCTGGTGGTAGTGTGACCCTTCCTCTGTACCATGAACCTGAAGAAACACCTATTTGACAAGGCTTTCATAGGAGTTGAGGGCATTTCCAGGAGTAGTTCTATGACCCTGGTGGTAGTGTGACCCTTCCTCTGTACCATGAACCTGAAGAAACACCTATTTGACAAGGCTTTCATAGGAGTTGAGGGCATTTCCAGGAGTAGTTCTATGACCCTGGTGGTAGTGTGACCTTCCTCTGTACCATGAACCTGAAGAAACACCTGTTTGACAAGGCTTTCATAGGAGTTGAGGGCATTTCCAGGAGTAGTTCTATGACCCTGGTGGTAGTGTGACCCCTCCTCTGTACCATGAACCTGAAGAAACACCTATTTGACAACGCTTTCATAGGAGTTTAGGGCATTTCCAGGAGTAGTTCTATGACCCTGGTGGTAGTGTGACCCCTCCTCTGTACCATGAACCTGAAGAAATACCTATTTGACAAGGCTTTCATAGGAGTTGAGGGCATTTCCAGGAGTAGTTCTATGACCCTGGTGGTAGTGTGACCCCTCCTCTGTACCATGAACCTGTAGAAACACTCATGAGAACCCAAATGACCCCCTCTTTGACCTTTATGAATAGGTAATGTGAGAAGCGAAGGTGTCTTGCAATACCCCCCTTAGAGAACACTCATTAGAACCCGATTTATAACTTTTTTGGGCGGTACATAAAATCCCTGCTCAAGGTCTCCATACAGCAGGAGGTGTAACGTATGTGTGGGTTTTCGAGCAAAATCTGAAAAGCTATCTACGTTATTGGGGCTATTTCCTTGCAAATGGGGACTTTCCTGAGAGAGTACGTCACAGCAAAGCCATTTCTGGTCTCAAAATTGTGATACAGCGCCTACCGGTCGAGATAGCCTTGTCTCGTTCTGTCTCTCTCTTATCTCTGTGTTATGTAAAGGCTGGCCTCTAACAATACATGCAACAACATATGTAACTGTACCTAATGGGCTATTAAGAAATGTTTCAAATGTTTCAAATGTTCTGTCTTTACCTCACAGTTAATACATTCTTCCTCATATATATAACTTGATTGCCCTCTCGTCTATTTAATTAATCCTCGATCGCTCTCTCAATCATCCCAGCCAGCCGTTTCTTATAGGGCCCTCACACACCTGTACACAATTTTCCGTACATACCAAGATCCATTTCTAATCGTCTGCCAACTCTAATATGAATTCTTTCTCCCACTCCTCTTTATAATAGTTCTGTCTCTTATCTCTGTGTGTTCTGTCTTTACCTCACAGTTCATCATTTTTGTATCTCATAATTGTTGCCTTCTGTCTAGTTCTGTCTCTCTCTAATCTCTGTGTGTTCTGTCTTTACCTCACAGTTCATCATTTTTGTATCTCATAATTGTTGCCTTAATTATGTCTAGTTCTGTCTCTCTTATCTGTGTTCTGTCTTTACCTCATGGTTCATCATTTCTCTCTATCTCATAATTGTTGCCTTAATTATGTCTAGTTCTGTCTCTTTTATCTGTGTTCTGTCTTTACCTCATGGTTCATCATTTCTCTCTATCTCATAATTGTTGCCTTAATTATGTCTAGTTCTGTCTCTCTTATCTGTGTTCTGTCTTTACCTCATGGTTCATCATTTCTCTCTATCTCATAATTGTTGCCTTAATTATGTCTAGTTCTGTCTCTTTTATCTGTGTTCTGTCTTTACCTCACAGATCATCATTTCTGTATCTCATAATTGTTGCCTTAATTATGTCTAGTTCTGTCTCTTTTATCTGTGTTCTGTCTTTACCTCACAGATCATCATTTCTGTATCTCATAATTGTTGCCTTAATTATGTCTAGTTCTGTCTCTTTTATCTGTGTTCTGTCTTTACCTCACAGTTCATCATTTCTCTGTATCTCATAATTGTTGCCTTAATTATGTCTAGTTCTGTCTCTCTCTAATCTCTGTGTGTTCTGTCTTTACCTCACAGTTCATAATTTCTCTATCTCATAATTGTTGCCTTAATTATGTCTAGTTCTGTCTCTCTCTAATCTCTGTGTGTTCTGTCTTTACCTCACGATTCATAATTTCTCTATCTCATAATTGTTGCCTTAATTATGTCTAGTTCTGTCTCTCTCTAATCTCTGTGTGTTCTGTCTTTACCTCACAGTTCATAATTTCTCTATCTCATAATTGTTGCCTTAATTATGTCTAGTTCTGTCTCTCTCTAATCTCTGTGTGTTCTGTCTTTACCTCACGATTCATAATTTCTCTATCTCATAATTGTTGCCTTAATTATGTCTAGTTCTGTCTCTCTTATCTCTGTGTGTTCTGTCTTTACCTCCAGTTCATCATTTCTCTCTATCTCATAATTGTTGCCTTAATTATGTCTAGTTCTGTCTCTCCTTCTTTCTTTCATCTTTTTTATCTCCTTATGTCTTTTCTTCCTCTTTCTCTTCCTTCTTTCTCTGTCTTTCCATATTCTTTCTTTCATCTTTTTCTTCTCCTCTCCCTTTGTTTATCACCTCCTCTTCGTCGTTCTCTTATTCTCGTTCAGTAATCTTCTTCGTCTTCTCGTTGCAGGTTCTTCCTCAAGTTCTTTCTGAAGTGTAACCAGAACTGCCTCAAGAAAGCCGGCAACCCCAGGGACATGAGGGGCTTCCAGGTGGGTGACTACTAGCTACTACTACTGGACTGCTGTCGGGACCCAAGCCAGCATGCCCTGTGTGCGGGAGGAGGAGGAAATAGGGAAAAGGAGAAATGGTGTGTGTGTGTGTGTGTGTCATTCTCACCACGGTGGAGTGCAAACACTCAGTAGTTGTAGTCAAGGCTTAATGAAAGTGATGAGTGGTGTTAGACTGAGTGAGCAGGTTTTTCACCCCATGTTAGTGGGAACACTTGATAGGTTTTCTTTGTGCTACTTGTTTCTTGTGTTTACATGTTAGTTTATAATTAGACTAAGTTCTAAGTGTTATGATTTAGTCTTGTATGGCTGAGTCCTGTCCCTTGACCCTTAGTTCATCATCAGAATCTCTATATTTACCTCAAGTAATAGTATTCTTAAAGTCACGCTGCCCATGTTATTTGGCAGATGATAATCCTGTGAGCGATAACGGTGCCTTATAAGACTTGGTAAATAAACTACTAATTTTACCCTCTGCTTTAAGTGATCAACAATTAATTTTACTTTGAGGTATAATGAACGTGCCCATGCCAGGCACGACATTAAGAGTATTTTTCTGTTGACCAGCAGACTTACTTACTGACCATTTCCAATAGTCTGTTGAGGCAGTGGCTTCTGCAGGTCCTTTCCTCCCTTCTGTTTGCCACACAGTCCCAATTTCCCATTTCCTGTCCCCTCTTTCTTTGGGCACCCGTAATGCACCCCTACTTGATTTACATTTCTCAGCGTCTCTTTGTGGCACCTGTGCACAGGGCAGAGTTAGCAGCCATTTCTCCTCCACACCAACTACCTTCTTGTATACATGGCTTCTCAGTAATTACTTATTTGTTGTGCTGTGTTAGCTGTTACTTGCTGCTACATCAAACTGCAGGTTAGTCCAATAAGAACAAGTGAATGACTAAGTCTAGTGTTGTTGTTGTTATTCCCAAGCTCCATTGGCAATGGCGAGCTGAAGCATAGCATTACACATTCATTGAACACAATTCAAACTAACTACCCTAATCAAATAACCTAACCTGGTCTGAGCTAACTAAACTAAATATAAGGTTACCTAACATAACCTGGCCTTAATGCCTGCTTCCAAAATGAAATAAATCTGATATCAATTAGCAAAATGTATCTGAGGAACAAAAAGATGGAAAATGACAAGAATTGTCGGCTTCAAGATGACGACCTCCACTGACTAAGAATGACGCAATGTGACAGGTCAGTCTGGAAAATGATTTCTGATGATTATTAAGAATGACATGATCTACAACAACTGTCTGCTTTGGAAATGACCTCAGCTGAAATAATATCGCATGAATCTAACCTTTTTACATCCATCCCTCTCCAGCATCCTATTCCATTCCGTCACTACTGTTACCATAATCCTCTCCTATACTACATCACTCATAGCAAGAGAGGCAGAAAGAGACAGACAGGCAGAGACAAAGAGACAGACAGGTAGACAGAAAGAGACAGACGTATAGACAGAGGCAGAAAGAAACAGACATAGATCAAGAGAGGCAGAAAGAGACAGACAGACAGAGGCAGAAAGAGACAGACAGACAGACAGAGGCAGAAAGAGAGACAGATAGATCAAGAGAGGCAGAAAGAGACAGACAGACAGACAGACAGACAGAGGCAGAAAGAGAGACAGATAGATCAAGAGAGGCAGAAAGAGAGACAGACAGAGGCAGAAAGAGACAGACAGACAGATCAAGAGAGGCAGAAAGAGACAGACAGACAGATCAAGAGAGGCAGAAAGAGACAGACAGACAGATCAAGAGAGGCAGAAAGAGACAGACAGACAGACAGAGGCAGAAAGAGACAGACAGATAGATCAAGAGAGGCAGAAAGAGACAGACAGACAGAGACAGAAAGAGACAGACAGATAGATCAAGAGACAGAGAGGCAGAAAGAGACAGACAGACAGATCAAGAGAGGCAGAAAGAGACAGACAGACAGATCAAGAGAGGCAGAAAGAGACAGACAGACAGATCAAGAGAGGCAGAGACAGACAGACAGACAGACAGACAGACAGATCAAGAGAGGCAGAAAAAGACAGACAGACAGACAGAGGCAGAAAGAGACAGACAGATAGATCAAGAGAGGCAGAAAGAGACAGACAGACAGACAGACAGAGGCAGAAAGAGACAGACAGACAGACAGAGGCAGAAAGAGACAGACAGACAGACAGAGGCAGAGACAGATAGATCAAGAGAGGCAGAAAGAGACAGACAGACAGAGGCAGAAAGAGACAGACAGATAGATCAAGAGAGGCAGAAAGAGAGACAGACAGACAGAGGCAGAAAGAGACAGACAGACAGACAGAGGCAGAAAGAGACAGACAGACAGATCAAGAGGCAGAAAGAGACAGACAGACAGAGGCAGAAAGAGACAGACAGACAGATCAAGAGAGGCAGAAAGAGACAGACAGACAGACAGAGGCAGAAAGAGACAGACAGATAGATCAAGAGAGGCAGAAAGAGACAGACAGACAGACAGACAGACAGAGGCAGAAAGAGACTGACAGATAGATCAAGAGAGGCAGAAAGAGACAGACAGACAGACAGAGGCAGAAAGAGACAGACAGATAGATCAAGAGAGGCAGAAAGAGACAGACAGACAGATCAAGAGAGGCAGAAAGAGACAGACAGACAGACAGAGGCAGAAAGAGACAGACAGACAGACAGACAGATAGATCAAGAGAGGCAGAAAGAGACAGACAGACAGACAGACAGACAGAGGCAGAAAGAGACTGACAGATAGATCAAGAGAGGCAGAAAGAGACAGACAGACAGAGGCAGAAAGAGACAGACAGACAGACAGAGGCAGAAAGAGACAGACAGATAGATCAAGAGAGGCAGAATGAGACAGACAGACAGAGGCAGAAAGAGACAGACAGAGGCAGAAAGAGACAGACAGACAGATCGAGAGAGGCGGAAAGAGACAGACAGACAGACAGAGGCAGAAAGAGACAGACAGAGGCAAAAAGAGACAGACAGAGGCAAAAAGAGACAGACAGACAGACAGAGGCAGAAAGAGACAGACAGACAGATCGAGAGAGGCAGAAAGAGACAGACAGACAGAGGCAGAAAGAGACAGACAGAGGCAAAAAGAGAGACAGACAGACAGATCGAGAGAGGCGGAAAGAGACAGACAGACAGACAGAGGCAGAAAGAGACAGACAGACAGACAGAGGCAAAAAGAGACAGACAGACAGACAGACAGATCGAGAGAGGCGGAAAGAAACAGACAGACAGACAGAGGCAGAAAGAGACAGACAGAGGCAAAAAGGTCTGGCTTCCTCTTCTTCTTCCTCCTCTTCTTCTCCAGGCGTGCTGCTGCCCCTACCTGGCGCCGCGTGTTTTGGGACAGAGGGCAGCACCTACCGGGGCGGCCAGGCCGTGACTCACCCTTGCCCGGCCGCGGCTCCTCCCCTGGCGTGACGTCACGGCCTGCACCAGGGCCTCCAGCAGGCCGTGGCAGGGCCTGGCAGCCCCGGGGCCTCGCCTGGCACACTCCCCTGCGTGTACACACACGGCCTGCACCCACACATCCGAGGGCCCGGCCCCCAGAGCCTCATCATGGAGGAGAATCCTGTTGTGGCGGCGACGTGACGTCATGCGTGACGTCACCAAAGAGAACGGCAGGGGGGACTCGAGCAACTCAAGGCGCACGGCTGGTCACCGCCGGAGCGGCATTAATATACGTAGCATTATCGCCGCCGCCTACAGAGGCAGGAACTCCTCGTTGGCCGGTGACGCAACCAGGGACGGGGGCGTTGCCAGGCTCACTTGTCCTTCCCTGAAGGTGGACGCGGCAGGTTAATTGTCATGTCCTCACAGTGAAGGCGACAACGTCACCACTAGTCACTGCTGTTACTGCAGTGACGCTAAAAGGTTTACATTGTCATTGTGACGGAGCAAACAGCCCGTCCACCTTGACGAGAAAACAGCCTTGTGGGGATAACGGCTCGGCGATAGTACACCAGCGCCTTGTCATCAGGCAAAACCTCGGGACTATCAATCAATCAATCAATTGAAGAATCGCCCCCCCAACTAGAAATATCGGAAATTATATATTATATTTGGTTTATGCATAATCTTATATTTTATATATTGCATTATTTATAACTAATAGTTTTATTGTTATGTAAATGTATACTAAATCGGTGTGAGAATACACAGCATATGTGGAGCACTTTATATTTTGCATTTTTCACATCTAACACACACACACACACACACACTCCATCCCACCCTCTTTCCCTCCCTTCCTTCACTCATCCAAATACTCAGTGTGTGCATGTGTGTGTGTGTGTGTGTGGCCTATATATACGTGTAAGACCAGCTGATGTTTCTGGCAATAAATAGTTAGGCGTCAGAAACCAGTAAATATTAAGCTCCTGAGAGTCTGAGTACGACAATCTGGCAACGGTGGTTCAATCCTCGGCATCTTCCGACTAGGCAGCCTCAGTCTTAGCTCGGCCGTCGCAGGGAGAGTGTGTGCGTTTGTCACTTGGAGAGTCAGGGAGAGTGTGTGCCCAAGACCCCTGTGTGTTATACCTTTACCCTGGGTGTGCTGGGCTCTCTCTCTCCCCCTGGGGCTGACACTGTTCTCCTCCCCTGGGTATGTGTTTTCGTGTGTGTGTGTGTTACCACAATATAGCAAATCATTGGTTATTTGATATTGTCGTTTAGACTACTCTCTCTCTCTCTCTCTCTCTCTCTCTCTCTCTCTCTCTCTCTCTCTCTCAAGATGTGTAATTCTGTATAAACATGTAATATTTTTCATCATTAACATTAGCAGTTAGGCCTATAGTCTTTTTTTTAGTTGTTGATATTATTACAATTATCATTATTATTATTACTATTATTATTATTATTATTATTATTATTATTATTATTATTATTATTATTATTATCATCATTATTACTATTATCATTAGAAGTAGTATCATCATCGTCATCATATATATGTTATTTTATCGTTTTTTTCAGATAATGAGAAAAAAGTGACGCGAAGTGGCAAAGTTCTGGCACATTTCTTCCTTCATCCTCCTCTTCCTCCTCTTCTCACAACAACAACAACAATTACTACTACTACTACTACTACTACTACTACTACTACTACTACTACTACTACTACTACTACTACTACTTCTACTTCTACTACTACTACTAACAATAATAATAAAAATAATAATAATAATAATAATAATAATCATAATAATACAAGAATCACCACCCTCAGAAACCTACTATTCCTCACACCGAAACCCTTACTGCTACCACCCACCTACTACTACTATTACTACTACTACTACTACTACTACTACAAGATGAAGTGTTTCGGCAGCAAGACTCGTTCCTATCACAGCAAAGTCGTATTACTGGACGAACAGGAACTTATAGAAGAAATATTGGTGAGTGTTGTTGTTGTTGTTGTTGTTGTTGTTCTTATTATTATTATTATTATTTTTATTGGTATAATTGCTTTTGCGTCACTGTACTCTATCGTTACTCTCTCTCTCTCTCTCTCTCTCTCTCTCTCTCTCTCTCTCTCTCTCTCTCTCTCTCTCTCTCTCTCTCTCTCTCTCTCTCTCTAATATATATATATATATATATATATATATATATATATATATATATATATATATATATATATATATAACACTTATTCATATCACATGATTGAGTTTTAGCGTGTGTTGGGAAGGGGGAGGGTCAGAGAGAGAGTAGTAACCTGATATATAGCAACCCTTCATGTGTTAAGCACCCCCAACCCCTTCTCTTCCTACTACTACTACTACTACTACTACTACTACTACTACTACTACTACTACTACTACTACTTCTACTACTACTACTACTACTACTACTACTGCTACTACTACTACTACTACTGTTACTATTACTACGACCACCACCACCATTACCACCACCACTATCAATGCTACTACTACTACTACTACTACTACTACAACCATCACCACCATCAATACCATCACCACCACCAATACTACTACTATTACTACTACTACTAATAGTAATAATAATAATAATAATAATAATAATTATAATGAAAAAGATTAAAAAAAAACAGATGGAAAGAATACAAATATCCATTCTCTCTCTCTCTCTCTCTCTCTCTCTCTCTCTCTCTCTCTCTCTCTCTCTCTCTCTCTCTCTCTCTCTCTCTCTCTCTCTCTCTCTCTCTCACCAGGTGGACTCAGCATCACCCTGACCAATACCTTTTAGGGGTAGTGCAAAGGTCAGAGAGAGAGAGAGAAAGATTTCCTAGTATCCTTCTCTCTCTCTCTCTCTCTCTCTCTCTCTCTCTCTCTCTCTCTCTCTCTCTCTCTCTCTCTCTCTCTCGTTCATGCTAGTCTCTTTTTGTTCCACCTGTCCACTTCTCCTCTCCTCCACCTCCTCCTCCTCCTCCTCCTCCTCCTCCTCTTCCTCATTATTTTTGTCTTTCTTCCGAAGTGAATCCGGGAGACGATTGACCAGGAGGAGGAGGAGGATAATTAAAATAAAATGTTTTTAAAAGTTGATTTCATATTGCATCTCTCTCTCTCTCTCTCTCTCTCTCTCTCTCTCTCTCTCTCTCTCTCTCTCTCTCTCTCTCTCTCTCTCTCTCTCTCTCTCTCTCTCTCTCTCTCTCTCTCTCTCTCTCTCTCTCTCTCTCTCTCACACACACACACACACACACACACACACACACACACACACACATCCTACACAAGAAATCTTTATCTGGTTGTCTTCCATCGCTCCTCCTCCTCCTACTCTTCTTCTTATTCCTCCTCCTCCTCCTTCTCTTCCTCCTCCTCCTCCTCCTCCTCCTCCTCCTCCTCCTCCTCTTCCTGGTGGCTCAGCTTCCTCATTACACAAGTTCATGTACCTTGCCTGATCAAACAGAAGGAGGAGGAGGAGGAGGAGGAGGAGGTAAAGCATTCAATGGATTCATCTCTTCCTTCTCTTTCTCCTCACTCGCGTACCTCCTCTTCCTCCTCCTCCTCCTTCTTCTTCTTCTTCTTCTTCTTCTTCTCATCTTGTATTTCCTTCTTCACCTCTCTTTTCATCATTTTCCTTCCCTTCTGTTTTAATTTCCCGTCTTCCTCCTCCTCCTCCTCCTCCTCCTCCTCCTCCTCCTCTTCCTTCTTCTCTTCCTTCTTCTCATCTTGTATTTCCTTCTTCACCTTCTCTCTTTTCATCATTTTCCTTCCCTTCTGTTTTAATTTCCCGTCTTCCTCCTCCTCCTCCTCCTCCTCCTCCTCCTCTTCCTCCTCCTCCTCCTCCTCTTCCTTCTTCTCATCTTGTATTTCCTTCTTCACCTTCTCTCTTTTCATCATTTTCCTTCCCTTCTGTTTTAATTTCCCGTCTTCCTCCTCCTCCTCCTCTTCCTCCTCCTCCTCTTCCTCCTCCTCTTCCTCCTCCTCTTCCTTCTTCTCATCTTGTATTTCGTTCTTCACCTTCTCTCTTTTCATCATTTTCCTTCCCTTCTGTTTTAATTTCCCGTCCTCCTCTTCCTCCTCCTCCTCCTCCACCTCCTCCTCCTTCTCCTCCTCCTCCGCCTCCTCCTCCTCCTTCTCATCTTGTATTTCCTTCTTCACCTTCTCTCTTTTCATCATTTTCCTTCCCTTCTGTTTTAATTTCCCGTCCTCCTCCTCCTCCTCCTCCTCCTCCTCCTCCGCCTCCTCCTCCTCTTCCTCTTCCTTCACCTCGTCACTCCTGTCATTTTTTCCTTCTCTTTCTTCTCTTTTTATTTCCCCTCCTCCTCCTCCTCCTCCTCCTTCTCCTTCTCCATTCTTTGAGAAGGACAATGGTAGGACGAAAGGAAAGAAAGTTAAAGAAAATAGAGAAAATAAAGAGAGCTATTGGACAAAGAAGAGAGAAAAAAATATTACTTGTGAAAATATTATGAGTCGTGAGAGAGAGAGAGAGAGAGAGAGAGAGAGAGAGAGAGAGAGAGAGAGAGAGTGGAGGTGGTGGTAGCGCTTCGAGGGAGGAGGAGGAGTAATTTCCGGTGGAGGAGGAGATAGTGGACTGGTTGCATGCCCCTCCTCCTCCTCCTCCTCCTCCTCCTCCTTTTCCGTGCCCTGGGTATATAGCTAGAGGCAAAGAAGTGGCAGGTGGAGAAGGAAGAAGAGGAGGAGGAGGAGGAGATGGGAACACCGTAATTTTGGGCACTGCTGCGGTTCCCTCCTCCTCCTCCTCCTCCTCCTCCTTTCTTTCGTGTTTTGAGAGAAAATTGGTGTCGTTTTTTGTAACTCTCTCTCTCTCTCTCTCTCTCTCTCTCTCTCTCTCTCTCTCTCTCTCTCTCTCTCTCGTTTATTTATTTATTTATTTATTTTTGTGTGTGTATGTGATCATCTTTGTACCTGCGAGGAAGAGGAAGAGGAGGAGGAGATGAACAAATTTTGAAGAATATAAAGATAGAGAGAGAGAGAGAGAGAGAGTCAAAACGAGAGTAATACCACCCCTCTCTCTCTCTCTCTCTCTCTCTCTCTCTCTCTCTCTCTCTCTCTCTCTCTCTCTCTCTCTCTCTCTCTCTCTCTCTCTCTCTCTCTCTCTCTCTCTCTCTCTCTCTCTCTCTCTCTCTCTCTCTCTCTCTCTCTCTCTCTCTCTCTCTCTCACATCAGTTCTTCCCTCCAGCATCTAATTTCACCTCCTCCTCCTCTCCCTCCTCCTCTTTATCCTCCTCCTCCTCCTCCTCCTCCTCCTCCTCCTCCTCCTCCTCTTACCATCATTACTACCGCAATAAAATTACTACTACCATTACTACTACTACAACTAGTCTACTACTACTACTACTACTACTACTATGACTACTACTACTACTACTACTACTACTACTACTACTACTACTACTACTACTACTACTACTACTGCTGCTACTGCTGCTACTACTACTACTACTACTACTACTACTGCTGCTGCTGCTGCTGCTGCTACTAACGGAAATTTGACGGAAAATATACAAAAAAAGGTATTTGACTCATAATTGTGAAAACGGAAGAGAGAGAGAGAGTCATTTATCACCAATATTAGGATAGGGATTATGTATGCTCTCAGGAGTGTTAGGATCACAAGTGTCAGGGGTGTTGTGATAGGATCCCAGCGTTAAGAACATTGTTTTAGAATCTCAGTCTTTGGACCAGTATATTAATGTTAATCCTACTTGTGTTAGTGAGGTGATATTAGTAGCAGCAGTCTTAGGATCATAGGAAGTTAGAGTAATGTTAGGATCAGTGTTAGGAGCGGGGCGTGGCTACCTATTCTCACCCAGGTTTTAGTACCATCACTGTTAGGATCATAGGAGGTTAGAGTGGTGTTAGGATCAGTGTTAGGATCATAGAAGGTTAGAGTAGTGTTAGGATCAGAGTTAGGAGCGGGGCGTGGCTACCTATCCTCACCCAGGTTTTAGAAGCATCAGTCTTAGGATCATAGGAGGTTAGAGTGGTGTTAGGATCAGTGTTAGGATCATAGAAGGTTAGAGTAGTGTTAGGATCAGAGTTAGGAGCGGGGCGTGGCTACCTATTCCCACCCAGGTTTTAGTACCATCACTGTTAGGATCATAGAAGGTTAGAGTAGTGTTAGGATCAGTGTTTGGATCATAGAAGGTTAGAGTAGTGTTAGGATCAGTGTTAGGATCATAGAAGGTTAGAGTAGTGTTAGGATCAGAGTTAGGGCAGGGCGTGGCTACCTATTCCCACCCAGGTTTTAGTACCATCACTGTTAGGATCATAGAAGGTTAGAGTAGTGTTAGGATCAGTGTTTGGATCATAGAAGGTTAGAGTAGTGTTAGGATCAGTGTTAGGATCATAGAAGGTTAGAGTAGTGTTAGGATCAGTGTTAGGAGCGGGGCGTGGCTACCTATTCCCACCCAGGTTGTAGTACCATCACTGTTAGGATCATAGAAGGTTAGAGTAGTGTTAGGAACAGTGTTAGGAGCGGGGCGTGGCGGCCATCTATCATGACCAAGGCTGGACCAGAGAAAAACATTACACTCACAAAAAGCTGCCCCGCCTAAGGAGAAGAGGAGGAGGAGGAGGATCTGGTTATTTGCCCCTTCCTCCTCCTCCTCCTCCTCCTCCTCCTTCTCCTCCTCCTCCTTCCCCCCCTCCTCCTCCTCCTTCCTTCCTTTAGGGC
>NC_066516.1:5541479-5543979 GCF_024679095.1 Eriocheir sinensis
TTCTTCTTATTATTATTATTATTATTATTATTATTATTATTATTATTATACATTTTCTCCCTCCTTCTCTCCCTTCATTTCTCCCTTCCTACCTCCCTTCCCTTCCCTTCCTCCATTCCCTCCCTTCCCTCTTCCTCCTTCTTTTCTTCTATATCTCTTCCCTTCACTTCCCTTTCATCTCTTCCTCCCTTCTTTCCCTTCCTTCTGTCCCTTCCCTTCCCTTCATTCTTTCCTCCCTCTCTTTTCCCATCTCATTCCCTTCTTCCTTTTCCTCCATATCTCTTCCCTTCCCTCCCTCCCTCCCTCCCTCTTCTTCCCTTCTCTCTTTCTCTCCCATTCCTTCATTTTCTTACATATTCTTCCTCTCCTCCAACCCTTCCCTCCCTCCTCCTTTTCCTTCCTTTGTTCCTTCTTCCTTCCTCCCTCCCTCCCTCTTCTTCCCTTCTCTCTTTCTCTCCCATTCCTTCATTTTATTTCATATTCTTCCTCTCCTCCAACCCTTCCCCCCCTCCTCCTTCCTCTGTCCCTCCTTTCTTCCTCCCTCCCTCCCTCATTTTCATATATTTCCAACATTCCTTCCTTCTCTCCCTTCATCCCTTTATGGCCCCAAGCACCCTTCCCCCCTTCCCTCCCTCCCTCCCTCCCTTTCTGCATACCCCTCAACCTCCCTTATCTTCTCTCCCTTCTCTCCTTTCTCTCCCTCACTATCCCTCCCTTCTGATCTGTCCCTTCTCCGTATCAGAGAGAGAGAGAGAGAGAGAGAGAGAGAGAGAGAGAGAGAGAGAGAGAGAGAGAGAGAGAGAGAGACTGATTGTAATAGGGGAAGAAAAGGAGAGGATAAAAGGGAGAGAAGGAAGGGAATTGGAGAGAGAGAGAGGGGGGGGGGGGGCGTCAGTTCGCGGATAACCAAATTACAAGCCCAAAGGAACGTTGAATTATGGTCCCTCTTGCCCCAGGACTCTCTCTCTCTCTCTCTCTCTCTCTCTCTCTCTCTCTCTCTCTCTCTCTCTCTCTCTCTCGTGGTCTTTGTTTTATGTGTTTTGCGGGGCAGCTCTCTCTCTCTCTCTCTCTCTCTCTCTCTCTCTCTCTCTCTCTCTCTCTCTCTCTCTCTCTCTCTCTCTCTGACCACCACCACCTCCATCACCACCTTTCCTTCCCTTCCTAACCTCTGGTCATAATAATAAGCTTGACTTTTACTGGAGGAGGAGGAGGAGGAGGAGGAGAATAAGAATAAGAGGAGGAGGAGGAGGAGGAAACGAAGGCAAAATCTTTCTTTTTACACATGACACACACACACACACACACACACGACCTTGACAAGTATACATGAGAGAGAGAGAGAGAGAGAGAGAGAGAGAGAGAGTTGTGGTGTTGTTTAGGAAATTGTTTTATGTTTATGGTCGCTGGTTAGAGAGAGAGAGAGAGAGAGATTCTGTGAGTCTCTCTCTCTCTCTCTCTCTCTCTCTCTCTCTCTCTCTCTCTCTCTCTCTCTCTCTGTATGAATAATATAACTGCACATGACCTCTTCCTCCCCTCCTCCTCCTCCTCCTCTTTCTACTGGGAGATTAAACGGACGAGAAGATTAGTAATATAAAATTCTTCCTCACCCCTCCTCCTCCTCCTCCTCCTCCTTGCCTCTTCCATCCCATATTTCTTTCCATGCCCATCACATTTATATGCCTCAAACCTCTCCTCCTCCTCCTCCTCCTCCTCCTCCTGCTCCTCCTCCTTCTTACCTCTTCCATCCCATATTTCCTCCCATGTGCCCATCATGCCCAGACCCTCTCCTTCCAGGGATGGAGTATTCTTATTCCAATACATTCGAATACCGTATTTGGGTATATTCGTACTTGAATGAATATTGATATAAATCAAAATATTCTCATTCGTATTCAAATAGAAAGTATTCGCATTCTGCGAATAATCTGACGAATACTTAAAAAATTATTGTCAGAAATAACAGCCGTTGTTTCTTACGACTCAGCAGCTTCCTGCGAGGCCACGGACGTGTAATCGTCGTGTATAGCAGGATGTATTTATTTAGAATTTTAGATGTTGGTGCAGGCATGCAGGGGTCGCGGACTGTGACAGCGCGGCTCACTCATTACCACTCATCGCCTGTGTGTGTGTGCATGTGTTCATGAGCTCATTTTACTGTTGCATAACTTTAGAACAGTTCTGCACCCACTTAACATCGAGAAGGTATTTTTCAATTAAAAGTATTCATGAATGTGTTCATGAATGCTTTCAAGAATCATTCGTATTTGTATTCGAAATAAAACAATTTCAGTTATTCGAATTCGAATACACAATTCTTGTCTTCACCCCTTCCCTGTCTCCTCCTCCTCCTCCTCTTCCTCCTTCTTACCTCTTCCAGTCCATATTTCTTCCCATGCCCATCACATTTATATGCCTCAACCCTCTCCTCCTCCTCCTCCTCCTCCTTTCTTTTGATGGTAGGTAAACGGTTTTATTTCCTCGGGGCCAATAGCAGGTGGTG
>NC_066516.1:5548979-5550299 GCF_024679095.1 Eriocheir sinensis
ATAATTTCCTCCTTCCACTTCCAATGTAACGGAGATGAGCACTTAGACCACGCGTAGCTATAACCAACCTTTTAATCTTCGCCCTCTCTCTCTCTCTCTCTCTCTCTCTCTCTCTCTCTCTCTCTCTCTCTCTCTCTCTCTCTCTCTCTCTCTCTCTCTCTCTCTCTTTCTCTCAACATCCCTTTTATTTCATCCTCTTCCTTCGTGCTCCCAAACCCTGCAGTTCCCTCTCTCCCTTCCCTTCCTTTCCCATGTGACGGAGATCAACGCTGAGGCCACGTGCATCTCTAGCCAACCTTTCCTTTCCCTCAGGACACCAGCACGGGCCAAGACCTCCTGGCGACGGTGTTCACGCATCTCAACCTCGTGGAGACGGCGTACTTCGGCTTGCGGTACCTCGATGCAAACAACCAAACGGTGAGAGATCTACTTAGTCACATAGAATGACATATATATAGATTTACACAGATTTGCATAGATATCCAGAGCATACAGGCCCTCGCAAACTATAATACTATAAGCAGGGAGAGTTACATAGATATACATAGCATATAGGCCTTTACTGAAAACCACGGTGAGAGATTTACATAGTTACAAAGACTGACAGATTTACATAGATTTGCATAGATATTCAGAGCACATAGACCCTTGGAAACTATAATACTGTGAAGAGGAAGAGGTGCATATATTTACATAGATATTCAGAGCACACAGGCCTCAGCAAACAACCAGATTGAGATAGATATAGAGATAGAGAGATAGAAGGGGAGATTTAAATATATTCAGAAACTAGTGTGTGAGAGAGAGAGAGAGAGAGAGAGAGAGAGAGAGCAAAGAAGGACGGAAACATGAAGAAGGATAGGAAGGGAGGAATTGAAGAATGAAAGAAAGGAAAAGGAGGAAGGAAGGAAGAGAAAGGACGAAGGAAAGGAAGGAAGGGAGGAAGAAGGAAGGAAGGAAGGAGGGAATGTGTTGCTATTAATCACGTGACAATTGACCGCGAAGACTTCTCCTCCTCCTCCTCCTCCTCCTCCTCCTTTACCGCAAAACGTTGAAGATTAAGTGATCATAATTTGGTGGTGGTTTTGGAGAGAGAGAGAGAGAGAGAGAGAGAGAGAGAGAGAGAGAGAATTCACTATCACTGTATCTCACGTTCAGTACTCTCTCTCTCTCTCTCTCTCTCTCTCTCTCTCTCTCTCTCTCTCTCACACACACATACACACACACACACACACACTAACAAACAAACAGAGAGAGAGAGAGAGAAAATACTTGCTTCGTTTAATATTCCAGTTTCAAGTTGTCAAATCGGTCGTTGTG
>NC_066516.1:5550312-5577812 GCF_024679095.1 Eriocheir sinensis
CTATATATATATCCTGTTTGATAATTATGCCTCTGTTAAAGTTTCTGTTATGTTTTATCCTGTTTTATAAGTTCTTTGTCCTTGTTTTTATATCGTCCTGTCAGCGTTTTAAAAATGCCCGTATTTCAAAATTATGTCCTGTTATAGCCTGCGTTTTATCCTTGCTTTATAAGCCTTGTCCTGTTTTATATCGTCCCCGCCCTGTTTCAAATGTCCTGTTGGTATATAATTATGTCCCATCCTGTTATGTATCTGATGCCGTTCAAAGACTTACTTAAATAAAATAAAAACACGTTACAACTATCCAATTATTAAAAACCACTCGCTTAAAATAAAAATAAATAATAATCCTCTAACTTCTCATGAACTTAATTTTTACGACCGTTACCACTCAGGCCGTACACACACACACACAATACACACGCACACGCACACACACAGGAAACGTAGCAATTAAAAACACAGCTAATCCTTTTTACGGGTGTTTTTTGTGTGACAGGAACGGCCTATAGATTGATTGATAGATACAATAATAAATACAACAGTCATTTATGTATTTATTTAGTTGTTCATTTAGGCTTTGTGGAAACAGCGGAGGGCGATGCAAAAATAAGGATAGGAAGGAAGGAACGAAGGAAGGAAGGAAGGAAGAGAGAGAGAAAGAATGGAAGGAAGGGAGAGAGAAAAAAAAAGGAAAGAGAAAAAGGAAGGATGGAAGGAAGGAAGAGAGATAGAAAGAATGGAAGGATGGAAGGAAGGGAGAGAAAAAAAGGAAAGAAAAGGACCGATGGAAGGAAGGAAGAGAGATAGAAAGAATGGAAGGATGGAAGGAAGGGAGAGAGAAAAAAAAAGGAAAGAAAAAGGAACGATGGAAGGAAGGAAGAGAGATAGAAAGAATGGAAGATGAAAGGAAGGGAGAGAAAAAAAAAAAAAAAGGAAAGAAAAAGGAACGATGGAAGGAAGGAACGAACGAACGAAGGAAGGAAGAAAGTTAAATGGGAATAAAAGAAGGGAGGATGAGAGATAGAAAGAAAGAAAGAGAGGAAGGAAGGAAAAGAAAGAAAGAAAGTAATGAAAGGACGAAACAAAACAAACAAACAAAAAGAAAGAAAGAGAAAGAACGTAAGAAGCAAAATAAGGAAAAAAGAATGAAAGAAAGACAAAAAAGAGAAAGAAAAAAAAAAAATATATATAGATATATATATATATATATATATATATATATATATATATATATATATATATATATATATATATATATATATTTTTTTTTACGTCATGACCTATAGCGCTGGTAGGCTTTTTCCTGGTGGGGCCTAATGGTCGGCCCAAGGCTTCTTCCGGTGGGTCCTGATGGTCGGCTCCAGCCTGTTCTAGCGCAGGCAGTGTTTATAGTGGCGCCATCTTGCATTGGCTCATGCTGCCTCCCGGAGCTCATCTTTAATCCTAGAATCTAGAGTCCGGGTTGATAGGTGGTCTTCTGGACAGCATGTGGGTAGTTTTAAGCCACTCGGCGGCGGCTGAAAATCCCAGCTTGGTGGCACCATGGGATTGAACTCGCGTCCTCCTGAACGCGGTGGTGTTATTTGTCGATTCAGCCACCGCCTCCTGGTATATATATATATATATATATATATATATATATATATATATATATATATATATATATATATATATATATATATATATATATATATATATATAAATCGTGTTCTCTCCAATACTTTTCTTCACAGTGATAAAATGAAAACAAACTTACTACTTTCTTATATCCTTTTCTTTCTTATTGCAAAAAACTGATATTATGCAACGCAATACAATGTAAGCTTTTTATAAAATCTCTAATGCTTGATCACATCTTATTGTCCTATATTTATTTTTTTCTATTTATTGTTTCTAAATCACTTATTAGACTATGAGGCACAATGTAAGGCTTGTAAGCTTATAATAAAATATCTAATGCCTGGCTAAGTATCATTGTCTAATATTTTATCCATTTTTTTTTTCTATCTTCTGCCAAAGCATCGTAAACTGCTTCATTCGTGTCCTACATATTATCTTGCTTGCTCTATTGCAAAAACTTATTAGGCACAACATAAACTTATGACTAAATATCTAATGCTTGCCTATGTCTCCTTCTGTCCTATCTTTTACCTTTTCACTCTGTTTTATTATTGCAAAACTATAATCAGGTTACTCAGCACAATAAAGGCTGATAATAAAGTATCTAATGCATGACAACATCTCATTTCGTCCCATAGTTCTTTTTTCTTTTAAGTTCATGCAAGAAGGTTACTTAAGCTACGAGATACAACAACATTTTGCTAACCCATTAACTAGGGGTTGTCTGTCACGCTAAATTCTGGCCTAAATGACCTAAAACAACACCTCATAGAAATGTATACACTGGTTTCTGCAATAATAAGGCACTGTGGAGTGTGGACATCCCTCAACACATAAAATAAACATATTACTTTCTTCTTTATACTGCCCCCTTCCCATCCTAAATTAAATACCTCCCGGCAGGATCTATCGACCTGCTCAAGCAACGAACTCTGTGGGCGTACCCTTGGCCTCTTCCACAGCCCGAAAAGAAGGGTCGGCTTCAAGAAGCGTGCCACATCCCCGCATAGCCGGAGTTGGTATTCACAGACTATGCGGGTACTAAGCCTCGAATCAGATTCATGGAGTAGTCGCAGGTTTGACACAAAGTCGCTCCAGCGATATCCCATGATTCTGCGAAGGCACTTATTACAAAAGGCATCCGTCCACCTCTTCAAGTCGCAATTCAGTGACCATGTCTCAGCCATAGGGCAAGACAGGGGGCAAAAGCGATTTAAAATTTTAGATCTTCTTTCTTCACAGGCATCGACAACGCCATATACTCGTGCTGAGCGAGTCCATAACACCGCGGGCCAATCCGCTTTGAGACATCTAATGAAAACAAATAAATATTGCACTTTTTCCAGAACACACTAACAATTACAATTATTGCATATTTTCCTCCCTTCTATTCCATAGGCGTAGTAATAGTAGTAGTAGTAGTAGTAGTAGTAGTAACACTTTTACAATATAATAACCATCAACACCACTATCATCACCACCACTATCACCATCATCAGAACACTACATTTAATTAAACATATTATTAATTAAACATTAATAAACTCTCCCATTAAATATGCCTTTCCTCATTATCTTTTCATCATCTCATCTTTCTCTCCTCTATCCTTCTACATCGACCTTCTTCATCCTCCTCCTCATTCCTCCGCCTAGTACTTCATGAAGACGGCGGGTACATGGGTGCGAGGGAGTGAACCAGCGGCTGTACCATGGTGGTCCTGCCGCCGTCCTCCTCGCCAGGGCCTGGTACAGCGCCACGGGACACAGCCACCAGTACACGTGGAACACAGCAACCAGAGAAGGGTCGGTATTATAAGACACTTTCGCTTCTCACATCAGTATTTCTAAAGGTCAAAGAGAGGATCGATTGGGTTCTAATGAGTGTTTCTTTATGTTCACGGTACAGAGAAGAGCCAAACTACCACCAGGGTCATAAAACTACTCCTGGAAATGCCCACAACTCCTACGAAAGCCTTGTCAAATATGTGTACTAGAGCGACGAAGTGTTTAGTAATACGGCCCACGGCGTGACGGCGTGACGGAGTCAGCGGCGAGCAAGGACGGAGCAACCTCACTACACCTTCTAACAGATTCGAACACCCTGCCGCACTGCATTCCTTTAGGTTATGCCACGTGTCACAAAATTAACTAATATATCAATGAATGGCTTGAAAACCAATGCTCCTCTCGACCCCTATTAACATGCCCTCCAACACCTTGTACGCTAACACTATCAGTAAATTAATAACTTGGACCTGAAGACCACTCTTGAGGGCCTCTAATGCTTCTCTCTCCACCATCCTTCCCATCCAACACCCTCCCACACTGCAAACCCCGAGATCATGTAAATTATCACATAATTAATTAAAACTAACTACAACTATCAATAAATTAACAATCAGGGCTTCAATGCTCCTCTCTACACCAAGATGATCACCTCTGCCGCGCGTACAAGAAGGGCGACACAAATACCTATATAAGAACAATGGGAACTATAGGAATATCGACTTTGAGCAACGCCAGCCGACACTCCCCGCCTGGCAGTTGACCAATAGGCGAAGACCTCCAACAGTGGATTTGAGGTTCGTTCATGTATGTTTACAAAGCAGGCGTTGATGTAAATAACCTACTTGATGGACCACCGGTTATTCTTTATCGTGCATTGAAAAGAGGAATTATGGATTATTGATATTGAAGGATTGACGAAAGTGCATTAGGCGAGAGAAGGCAAGAAGATACGAAAGAAACTTGTACTGTAAATAAAATTATACCACAAAAAGACAAGGGGGGGGGTCATACCTGAAGATAATTAAAAGGGGGTCGTACCAAAACAGAGATACGGTATCATACCTAAAGAGATACCGTACCATACCCAAAGAGACACCACACATGAGATACCATACCTAAATAAAACTATAGGAGGAGGGTCACACCAATACAAAAGCGGGTCGTATCAAGGTGGTCGTCAACTCACCAAAGGCCACGATGTTAATGAGCCCCGCCACGATGTAGACACTGCCCTGGACAGCGTGGGGTCGTCCCTACCGTACACGAAGAGGACGACGACCGCCCCCACCTGCACGCCAAAGGGACGACCTCCACGGCCAACCACGGCAGCAACAACGACCGGATGTTCTGTGGGAGGGCGTGGTGGTAGTAGTGGTGGTGGTGAAGGAGAAGGTTAGGTTTGGAGGTGAAGGGAAGTAGTTGTAGAGGTAGTAATAGTAGTTGTAGTAGTAGTTGTAGCAGCAACAGCAGTAGTAACAGTAACAATAGTAGTAGTTGTGGTAGTAGTAGTAGTAATAGTAGTAGAAGTGGTAGTAGTAATATGAATAAGTAAAATGAAAGGGGAGAAGACAACCCTCAAGATATTAGGTCACTAAGGAATGAAATCTCCATAAACAGAGAAGGAAAACAGAGAGACACTCTGAGTGACCTAATGAGAGAACTCCCAGAAGACACAAGGAGGAGGACAGATATTGCACAGGAAGTGGGCGCTTCAAACTGGCTAACCACACTACCTATCAGGGCAAAAGGCTGCAACTTAAACAGAAAAGAATTCACTGATGCCCTTGCCCTCAGGTATGGCTGGCCAGTGGATGGGCTCCCAAACATGTGTAACTGTGGCTCACCCTTCAACCAAAATCATGCCATGACATGCAAGAGAGGAGGTTTCGTCTGCATGAGACATGATGAAGTAAGAGACGTAACAGCTCAGATGCTGAAAGAAGTCTGCCACGACGTGACTGTGGAACCCATGCTGCTCCCTCTGCAAGGCGAACACCTCGCCAGACGCACCGCTAATGTTTCGAACGAAGCACGAGTGGATGTTAGCCCCAGAGGGTTTTGGACTCGTGGACAAAGGGCATATTTTGACATAAGGATCTTTGATCCCATGGCCCATTGCCACAGAGACCTGACCCTTGATGCAGCCCACAGAAGAAACGAACAAGAGAAGAACAGAGCATATGAAGAAAGAATACAGAATGTGGACCAGGGCTCCTTCACCCCGGTAGTATTCACGACGGCAGGAGGGATGGGACCAAGGGCGCAGAGCTTCTACGCAAGACTCGCCGAAACACTGGCGGATAAGAAACAACAGCCAAGAAGCAGTGTGGTCGCCTGGATGAGATGCAGGCTGTCCTTCTCCCTCCTGAGGTCAGCCTTGGTCTGCCTGAGAGGAACCAGGTCACCTGCACCCAAAACCACCCGCATTGTTGACCTGGACTATGAGGCGACGGTGGTTGATAGTCGTATCAACCACAAGCTCTGTTAGCTTAAAAATAAAATGTTTAGTAAAGTTTGTAATATTAAATAAAGATGGTTGTCGGCCACAGTCATTGGCGGGGTGGGGCCAATGAATTGCTTTGTGAAAGGATATGAGAAAATATACCGCTCACAACGCAACTCTAATAGATGGAGGCCCGTAAAAAATAAAAAATAAAATAAATAAAAAAAAAAAGTAGTAGTAGTAGTAGTAGTAGTAGTAGTGGTGGTAGTAGTAGTAGCAGCAGCAACAGCAGCAGTAACAGTAGTAGTAGTAGTAGTAGTAGCAGCACCAGCAGCAGCAGCAGTAACAGTAGAAGTAGTAGTAGTAGTAGTAGTAGTAGTTCGTACGCGTGAACGTGCAGTGAACGTAACGAAATATAGTGCAATCTGGTGCCATTGACGATGCAGGTGTTAATTACGAATTACTGCTTTTGAGAGAGGCCGTGTGCTGGCCGGCAGTGTGAGAAACATCGGTGTAACGATAAATATTGGGTCAAGTGGCCCACGTCCCCTCGGTGCTTGTGAGCGACGCTCGACTCTGTGGCGGACGGCCGGAAGGTGGAAAATTGGAAGGCAGAGCTGACGGAAAGAGGGAGGAAGAGGAGAGAGGGAAAGGAGGGAAAGAGAGGAGAAGAGGGGAGAGAGTGGTATAGGATGAGCTGAAGGGGGAGTGAGAGTAGAGAGGGGAGAGAGAGAGGGAGAGAGAAGAGAGAGCAAGTTATAGTTTTTCCATGTACATCATCCAATATATGTTCTCAGTATGTCAAATAGATTAAATGTCAGTGATTTATAGGGGAGTGGTGAGCTCTGGCAGGCGTGTCGGGATGGGCGGAGGTGGGTCAGTTTTCAAGACCGAGGGCAAACAGTAACAGCCCCCCCACCCCTAACGCTACCCACGCACATCCCTCACTTCCTGGGTCCCTGCTAACCCCTGCCCTGCTGCCCAGTAATCTTCCACCCCTGCCTGAGGTCCATAAAACACAGAGTATCTGACTCGGCGAACTGCTGGTAATGATATCACTACTACTACTACTACTCAACTTTAATGTGTAGGGTCAGGGCATTAGTAAAATTGTAAAGTTTTGGAGAGGAGCAAGGGTAGTGGAAAAATAAACAATCATTCTAATATTACCGTAAAGGTAGAGTAAGCATATGTAAGTGTATGTCTGTGTGTAGGTATATGGGGGGAGACAAGAGTAAAAGTGGGGTCTACTACTATTGCT
Source organism: Eriocheir sinensis (assembly GCF_024679095.1). NCBI lineage: Eukaryota > Metazoa > Arthropoda > Malacostraca > Decapoda > Varunidae > Eriocheir > Eriocheir sinensis. Next base: position 5,557,428 of record NC_066516.1, read on the forward strand.
CTATTCATCACCACAAATAGCAACTAAGATACACTAGCATGCATAATGGCACCGAAATGGAGCCCCCTCAATGTTGCATTTGTTCGTCTCGAAATCAAAACTGTGTTCAATGCTCGTGCGTAAGACGAGGCCAGCCCTGTGTGAACTGTAAGAGAGGTGGAGATTGTCGAAACCCAAACAATCAACGGCAGGATGTGGAAAATGGGGAGCAACCACAAGTGGTGCTGGGTGGACAGGCCAATGAAGGCGCTGGAGATGATCAGGTGGAGGGGGGTGCAGGTGGCGAGAGACAAGGGCAAGGTGACCAGGGTGAGGACGCCTCGCGCGAGCTCCGCTTCTGGCAGAGGTGGACACTCGAGGAGACAGAGGAGTGGGTGCGAGACGCTTACAATCATGTGGTAACGTTTTCTCCCAATAACGTATTTGAGGCCCCGAGATGTAACGCCACCAAAACCTTGATAGAGGAGAAAACCTACCTCATTAGAGCGTACAACAACTCCACGCAAATCGCCCCCTACGCTTTAAAGATTCTGGCCATACTACCGCACCTCATATGCCAACGGACTCACAAAAAGTCGAAACAATCTGAGGACGTGAAGGCGGTACAAAGAAGAATGGAGCTGTGGAGGAAAGGGGACGTCCGGAAGCTACTTGACGAGGCTAAAACACTGCAGGAGAGACTAGGCAGACGTAACAGTCGCAAGAAGGACAGTGACGACAGGGCTAGAAACTTTGCTGACAAGATGAGACAAGGCAAAGTGGCCATGGCAACTAGATCACTGTCAATAGAAGATGAGGCAGCGGGAGTCCTTCCCATGACGGAAGAGACACGCCAGATCCTCAAGGACAAGCATCCAGATGCTAGACCTGCACACCCAGAAATGAAGTTCCTTGAGACTACACCCCACCGCATCGAGTTGTCTTCGACCATATTAGCGGTGACGTGATCTGGAAGCACGCCCTTCACACGCAGGGAGCGGCTGGACCATCAATCTTGGATGCCAAGGGGTTGAAACACCTCCTCAGTAAGAACATCTTTGGTAATCCAGCTGTGGATCTTCGCGACGCAATAGCCGCCCTAGCAAGAAAATTGGCGTCAGAGAATTGCCAACACCTCGAGCCTTTGATGGCCTGCCGGCTCATCCCGCTGGATAAAAAACCAGGCTGTCGCCCCATCGGGATAGGGGAGGTTCTCAGGATTATCATAGGCAAGGCTATCATGGATGTGTTGAATGACTACGTGAGGAAGGCGGTGGAAACCTCAAGTGTGTGCGGGTCAGCAGGCTGGGTGTGAAGCTGCCATTCACGCTGTCAGGAGAATGTTCGAAGACCCAGAATGCGAGGCGGTGCTGATGGTGGACGCTGCAAATGCGTTCAACAACATCAATAGGAGACAGCACTGCACAACATCAAAATCAAGTGCCCTATATTCGCCCAATATATTGAAAATACATACAAGGAACCTGCCAGACTGTTCATCAGCAGTCATAATGACCAACGACTTGGAGACCCGGTGGCCATACAATCCTCAGAGGGCACCACCCAGGGGACCCAGTGGCCATGGCAATGTTTGCCCTGGGAATGATGAAGCTGCAGGACATCATCCGCCATGAAAACACCAACGTCAAACAGGTGGCGTATGCGGATGACCTCACCGGGGTAGGAAAGTCTGCAGACCTCAGGAAATGGTGGGACCTCGTCAATGAACATGGCCCTAAAATAGGGTACCATCCCAACGCCACGAAGTCTGTGGTGATTGTAAAACCAGAGGCATACGATCGGGCCAAAACAGCATTCCAGGGCAGTAACGTGAAACTGTCAGTGACTGGAGAAAGACACCTCGGGGCAGCCATTGGAACAGCTGAATACAGAACCGAGTATGTGAAAACGGCTGTAAAGCGCTGGGAGTCCGAACTGCAGAGACTGAGCGAGATCGCCAAAACAGAACCGCAGGCAGCCTACGCAGCATTTACGTACGGTGTCAAGCATAAATGGAACTACCTCATGAGGACAGTTCCTGATGTTGCTCCGTTACTAAAACCTCTGGAAGATGCTATCAGAAACACCTTCATACCGGCGATAGCAAATGGGAGATGTCCCAGTGACCAGGAGAGAAGATTGCTGGAGTTGCCGCCAAGAATGGGTGGGCTCGGCATCACCAACCCGCAAAATCTGGCTGAGTCTGAATTCGGGAACTCAATCCGAATCACAGCCTCCTTGACCGGATATATTACCAATCAAAATGAAAAGGGAGAAGACAACCCTCAAGATATTAGGTCACTAAGGAATGAAATCTCCATAAACAGAGAAGGAAAACAGAGAGACACTCTGAGTGACCTAATGAGAGAACTCCCAGAAGACACAAGGAGGAGGACAGATATTGCACAGGAAGTGGGCGCTTCAAACTGGCTAACCACACTACCTATCAGGGCAAAAGGCTTCAACTTAAACCAAAAAGAATTTACTGATGCCCTTGCCCTCAGGTATGGCTGGCCAGTGGATGGGCTCCCAAACATGTGTAACTGTGGCTCACCCTTCAACCAAAATCATGCCATGACATGCAAGAGAGGAGGTTTCGTCTGCATGAGACATGATGAAGTAAGAGACGTAACAGCTCAGATGCTGAAAGAAGTCTGCCACGACGTGACTGTGGAACCCATGCTGCTCCCTCTGCAAGGCGAACACCTCGCCAGACGCACCGCTAATGTTTCGAACGAAGCACGAGTGGATGTTAGCGCCAGAGGGTTTTGGACTCGTGGACAAAGGGCATATTTTGACATAAGGATCTTTGATCCCATGGCCCATTGCCACAGAGACCTGACCCTTGATGCAGCCCACAGAAGAAACGAACAAGAGAAGAACAGAGCATATGAAGAAAGAATACAGAATGTGGACCAGGGCTCCTTCACCCCGGTAGTATTCACGACGGCAGGAGGGATGGGACCAAGGGCGCAGAGCTTCTACGCAAGACTCGCCGAAACACTGGCGGATAAGAAACAACAGCCAAGAAGCAGTGTGGTCGCCTGGATGAGATGCAGGCTGTCCTTCTCCCTCCTGAGGTCAGCCTTGGTCTGCCTGAGAGGAACCAGGTCACCTGCACCCAAAACCACCCGCATTGCTGACCTGGACTTTGAGGCGACGGTGGTTGATAGTCGTATCAACCACAAGCTCTGTTAGCTTAAAAATAAAATGTTTAGTAAAGTTTGTAATATTAAATAAAGATGGTTGTCGGCCACAGTCATTGGCGGGGTGGGGCCAATGAATTGCTTTGTGAAAGGATATGAGAAAATATACCGCTCACAACGCAACTCTAATAGATGGAGGCCCGTAGTAGGATTAAAAAAAAAAAGTAGTAGTAGTAGTAGCAGTAACAGAAGTAGTATTAGTAGTAGTAGCAGTAGCAGAAAAGTAGTAGTTAAATAGTGGAACCAGTAACACACTATTTATTCATTCACACTCATATTTATGTTCTGCCTTTCATTTGCCTTCTACCTCTCAAGCCCAAACAGACGGCCACGCCAAGACGTAATTACCATAACTAATGTACTTGTACCCAACACCTTTGTTCCCCTTCAAACATTACTAAGAACACTTAAATTATGTAGAGGCAACTTTAAAGGGAGAAAGAAAAGGAGAAAGAAGAGGCTAAGAAAGAGAATATTGGAGGAGAACTGGGAGGAGGAAGAGTACAAAGGAAAAGCAAACAGCAACAAACCTATTGGTCCTAACTGGGATATTTGTTGTTGCTACCATCTACTCTAATCTACGAGTCAGAGACACAGGACAGCAAAGGCGAAGGCTCCTCCCCTCCCTCAAGTCCCTCCAGCCGAATCTGGCAAAAAAAGGAAGAATACCATGTAGTATAGAAAAACTACAATGGAATTTTACATGGACAGAAGGAAGATCATACACGACAACTAAGCTAACACTGCTTTCTGTTAGACCGGAGCAAAATAACGGATGTTCGGGTTAGTTTCTAAATATTTGTCTTGTCGGTTTTTGAACGTGCAAATAGTTTCGCTTTCGACGACGTTTTGAGGCAGACCATTCCATACATTGATGACACGGTTGAAGAAGAAGTGCTTTGATTCATTTGAGTTGAAACGCCTCCTCGTTATTTTGTATCCATTGTTTCTTGTTACACTTGAGAGACTAAAATAATCATAAACAGTAACGTTGTCGAATCCCTTGCACATTTTGAACACTTCTATAAGGTCACCTCTTAGCCTGCGCTTTGATAAGCTGAATAAGTTCAGTTCTTTAACTAGGCTTTCTTTAGTTGTGAAAACAAGATCGAGGATGTTATTTTCGCGAGTTGGTTTATGTTCATGCTGATAAAGAGCACTTTCTAATAAGTTACTGTACCCTATAGATCGTGACCTGAGTATATAGCTAACGTGTCTCCCCAACTCTTTACTGGTAAGTTAAAGTCTTCCATAATTACAGCTGCAAATTGATTTCATATAATAAGTCAGAAATTTGTTCGAACAGTTTTCTGTCTATTTCAGTTGCTTGGTTTGGAGGTCTATAAACAATGCCAATAATTAATTTACTTGAACGGTTTTTTTTTTTCTACGAAAACGGTGTCTATATTATTTATTCTTTCTACATTGATAACACGTGCATTTAAACCAGCACGAATATATAAGATGACACCACCACCAACTTTGTTTTCTCTGTCGCAAAGAAAAATTGAATTGCCGGGTAAGTTAAATCCCCCCCAAAAAATCTCTGTTATTTGTATTCAACCATGACTCCGCGACGGAGATAATGTGGAAGTTTTCCGTTGCAGGAAGTTCTTCCAGATCTATGAAATTATTTCGAATGCTGCGGGCGTTTGCGTAACACGCTTTCATATGGTCATGGTGGGATTGGTTGATGGTCCTTTGATTGTTTACGTGGCGTTCTCTATCGGGGTTCGCTGGTTTTTTTCTTTTTGCTCTGAAAAGTGACACCTGCTCACTAAGAAGTCTTCCAAGTCTAACCGCCCCGACGGGATTTAGGTGCACACCATCGCGTTCGTACAAGTCATTTGCACTATAAAAGTTATTCCAAAAGTTCACAAACTCGACATTTTCTTGAGCACATAATGACTTTAGTCGGTTGTTTGTCCTGAAGGCTTTACTGTAAAAAGCGTTACTTTCTCTCATCCGCGGGAGGATACCAGATATCATTATGCTGTTGTTGTTTTCCTTGAATTGTCGGATCAGTCTACGATATTTTTCCATTAATTCTTCTGAACGATTGGCCTTTACGTCGTTCGTTCCTACATGGATGACGAACAGTGAGTTTTGGTCTGAGCCGGTCATAGCATCGTCGCGCGCCGCAGTGATGCCATCTACACCTATACCAGGGAAACACATGCGCTTACGTTTCTCAGATGAAGCACGACTACAAAATTATGGTAACTGACCTCTGATCATTGAATCGCCAATTAACCAGGTTTCCTGTTCCTCAACAACCTACTGCTTTAGAATAGCAAATCGATTGAAGGTCGTAGATTCCAACATTTTTCTTGGCGTATAAGGCCTGGCTCCATTCCTGTAAGGAATGAAACCGTCGTCAGGTGTTTCGGTACTCGGATTTCTCGTGACTTGGGCATAGGTCGGTTCGGTCGGGTTGGGCAAAGAAGGGGCAGTGTCGCTAGCCTGCGGCACAACTATGTCGGCCGCAACAAACTCCTTCAGGAATTCGTGTTGTTTTTCTGGAATGTCATATTTCATTTTCAAATCGTCGTACTTACGGTCGCTAACACAAAGGCGACAAGCAGAGGAGTTTCTAAAATACTGAGGAGCGAACCTCCAGCAACATACTTCGCAATCTCTCAGGTTGGACGGCATTTTGAATTAGCAATTTCTTGACTGACAATAAAAGCAAATATAGCACAGTTACTGTAAAACTTAAGGGTGTCACCATAATACAATTTAAAAAGTTAAATGCATAGAAAAGAGATACTGCGGTTTCCCAGTCCCCCAGGAAAATAAAGGTATGGAGACCTCCGCAGGGCCAGAAAAAAACAGAAATTGGCCATTATGAGTGATGAGCCTTCGGATTTGAAGCTACAACCTTGTCAACCCGGTCGAATTTGTCCTTAAGCTTTGTCCCAAAAAGACTGGGGCCGGCGTGGTTACCCATCACCCACACTGGGTAGAGAGAAAGGAGTCAGCCACCCAAGAGCATCACAACATGTGTCCCCCTTCAAGCACGAGCCTTGCGGGCCCTGGCCCAAGGCACCTGTCACCAGGTGTGCTCCGAGGACTTCCGCAGGAAAAAAAAAACACCGCCGCGAAGACTCCGAAGTGACGAGAACCTCCCGGGATAGTGAGAGAAACATCGGAGGAAGACTGAGACTAGAGGCTGGGTAGAATACCTGTAGAATGGAGAGAAAGGAAAGGATGTGTCCTCAAAAGTGTAAGGGAGGGTGGCAACCCTTGGATACACTACCCATAGGAAGGAAAAACAAAAAAGGTAATAGTTCAGAGAGAAAGAAAGAAGTCCCTTTTAGTCGCCTTTTACGACACGCAGGGAACACGGTGGTGGAATTCTTATACCCCCAAACACAGGGAGGAGGAGGAGGAGGAGGACGCCGAGAAGAACGAGGAGAAAGATTATATAGAAAGAAATGGAAAAAGACAAAAAAGAAAAGGAGGAGGGAGGAGGAAGAGGAAGAAGAGGACGAGGAGAAAGAAGACTATATAGAAAGAATGGAGAAAGAGAAAAAAGAAAAGGAAGAAGGAGGGGGAGGAGGAGAAAGAGGACGAAGAGAAAGGGAGACGGTGGCTGAACAGATAGCGAGACGGCCCCGCGTTCAGGAGGACGCGAGTTCAATCCCCGACCGGTGCCACCAAGCTGGGATTTTTCAGCCGCCGCCGAGTGGCTTAAAACTACCCACATGCTGTCTAGAAGACCACCTATCAACCCGGACTCTAGATCTTAGGATTAAAGATGAGCTCCGGGAGGGCAGCATGAGCCAGTGCAAGATGGCGCCACTATAAACACTCGCCTGCGCCAGAACGGGCTGGGCCGACCATCAGGCCCCACCGGGAAGAAGCCTTGGACCGACCATCAGGATCCACCGGGAAGAAACCTACCGGCGCAATAGGCCAAGACATTAAAAAAAAAAAAAAATAGAAGGAATTGGAGGTAGAGTAAAAAAGAAGAGGAGGAAAGAGAAACATGGAAACATGGAAATGCAAGCAACAGAAAGCCTATTGGCTCATTACGTGGTTGCCCGCTTTGGTGATTTAATCTGCTCGACAGCCACTTGGGGCCTGGGGAGCAGATGAAAGCACCTCGACATTGAGGAGTAAATGAAAAGCACCTCGATATTGAGGAACAGATACAAGACATAGAAATACACGAAGACTGGGAGAGGACGAGTGGCTTACATAGGGCAGCCCCAGAATCCCCCCCAATACACACGGTGGGTGAGGTGTAGGTTCAGGGGCACAGGTAGAGGCTTGATCCTCGTTTTACCGGCGGTACTAGGCACGGCACCAGTAACCTGTCACCTTACTGCACCCACACCTCACTCCACCTGTCATGCGGACATTAACTGTTGCTGTACTCTATTGTTGACTTACGCTACTTGCAATCTAGGTTGTGGGGGAGAATTATATGAATATAGGTTGAGGTCTTGCTGCAATCTGTCTGAAAATATGTACCTCAATATTCAGTTCACTCCTGACGCAGCGAGGTGACGGTCGATTCTATATTTGAAGGAGTTGATGGTATTCGCATTTACTACTTCTGAAGGAAGATTATTCCAGTGACGAATGACTCGGTTTGAAAAGAAACTCCTTCCGATGTCTGTGTTACATCGACTCGACTTAATGGGTAAGCCGTTATTTCTAGTTCTTAGGTAGGTTTGCAGTTCAAAGAATTTGGGGTAATCGACGTTATTGAAGTTTTTCAGATACTTGAAGACTTGAAGCATATACCCTCGCAGGCGCCTTTTCTCCAATGTAAAGAGATTGAGTCGCTTGAGTCGTTCCTCGTACGGTTGAGCCCTTAAGGTTGGAATCATCTTTGTGGCGCGTCGTTGAATCCTTTCCAGTAAAGCAATGTCCTTTCTGTAATTAGGAGACCAGAACTGTACTGCATTCTCGAGGTGCGGTCTTACCATGGAATTATTCAATGATAGCATCACGTCTGGCGTTTTACACTCGAAGTTCCTCGCTATGAACCCGAGCATAGTGTTGTCTTTGTTGTAGGCTTTTTTACAGTGATTCGCGTGTTTCAGGTCACTGCTGATAGTGACCCCAAGAGGTTTCCCATTCATGATGTATGTGTGGTTAATATTTCTGGACCCAATGTGCATGACTTTGCATTTGTCAACATTAAGGGACATTTGCCATTTCTCCGACCATTCGATAATGTGATTGAGGTCTTTCTGAATGATTTCGCAGTCGGTCTTTGTGAGGGCCTTTCCACCCACCTTGGTGTCATCAGCAAATTTCGATATTGTTGATTTCAATCCTGATTCGAGGTCGTTGATATATATGATGAAGAGAATGGGTCCCAGCACTGACCCTTGAGGCACTCCACTAGTGACTGGAAGCCACTCGGAAGGCTGTCCGTTAAGTAGCACTCGTTGTTTTCTGCTGGTGAGCCAATCTCTTATCCACGCGATCAGATTGGCTCCAATGCCCGCCGAGTGCAGTTTCTTAAGGAGTCGCTCGTGCGGTACCTTGTCGAAGGCTTTCTGAAAGTCCAGGTATATAACATCACTGGGGATGTGGGCATCCCAGTTATTATATATACCTTGGAAGAAGTCTAATAAATTCGTTAGGCAGGAGCGCTTGTTTCTGGAGCCATGCAGGGTGTCGGAGATTACACTATTGTCTTCTAGAAACTTGGCAAGTTTGTCTCTAATAATCTTTTCGAGTATTTTTCCTGCCACTGATGTCAAACTTATGGGCCTGTAGTTTAATGCAACGCTTTTGTCTCCTTTTTTGAAAATCGGTGTTACGTTCACCATCTTCCAGTCTTCCGGGACCTTGTTCAATTTAACAGACTGGTTGAATATGCTAGTGAGTGGCTGAAGTATTTGTTGTTTAAGCTCTTTTAATAACCGTGGTGACAAACCGTCGGGTCCCGTTGACTTGTTCGTGTCGAGTTTGTCCAAATACTTTTTAACTTCTTGATCGCATATTGTGTCAATTTCCAGCGGCGTGATCTCACTCGACGGGTCAGGGCTCTCGGGAATGGTTTCGATGTCCTCGACTGTGAATACGGATGCGAAGTTACTGTTGAGGATTCTGACCATCTGTTTACTGTCCTGAGTTACAGATCCAGTCTCATCTGTCAGGGGACCAATATTGGATTTTACTTTCTTTTTCGATCTGATGTATGTGAAGAATATTTTTGAGTTTGTTTTGATGTCACACGCTATTTGCTTTTCGTAGAAAACGAGGAGAAAGAAGACTATATAGAAAGAATTGGAGGTAGAGAAAAAAGAAGAGGAGGAAGGAGAAGGAGGAGGAAAAGGAAAACGAGGAGAAAGAAGACTGTATAGAAAGAATTGGAGAAAGAGAAAAAAGAAGAGGAAGGAAAAGGCAGAGGAAGACACTGATGAGAAAAAGAGAAAGACGAGGAGGAAGATGACAAAGAGGGGTCTCTCGTCTTACCGTGCAGGCTCCGTAGGTGAGGAACAAGGCGGCGAAGGAGTAGACGATGTAGAAGACGAGGCACACGATCAGGATGGTGTTCAGATCTGCAATAGTAGTAGTAGGTAGTAGCAGTAGTAGTGGTAGTTGTGATGGTGATAATGACTGCCCTTACCAACTATAACATACACACTCTCCTTTTTATTACACATCTTTATTTCCTCTCTCTCTCTCTCTCTCTCTCTCTCTCTCTCTCTCTCTCTCTCTCTCTCTCTCTCTCTCTCTCTCTCTCTCTCTCTCTCTCTCTCTCTCTCTCTCTCTCTCTCTCTCTCTCTCTCTCTCTCTCTCTCTCTCTCTCTCTCTCTCTCTCTCTCTCTCTCTCTCTCTCTCTCTCTCTCTCTCTCTCTCTCTCTCTCTCTCTCTCTCTCTCTCTCTCTCTCTCTCTCTCTCTCTCTCTCTCTCTCTCTCTCTCTCTCTCTCTCTCTCTCTCTCTCTCTCTCTCTCTCTCTCTCTCTCTCTCTCTCTCTCCCAATAAATCTCCCTATCCCTATATATGGCTTTAAAATCTATGTAAACCTATATAAATCTCTCAACTTACTCCCAATGACTCCCTCTATCCATCCCTATGTCTGCTCTGAATGGTCTGAATATCTATGTAAATCTATGCAAATCTCTGTACTCACTGCCTATGAATCCCTCTATGCTGATGACACTCTCCACCATCTTCAGCCGCTCCTCAGTCATGTTGAGGCTGACCGCGTTGCAGTAGTTCACGTAGGAGCCGGCCAGCGCCTCCTTCACCGTGTCCACGTTGATGAGAGCGAAGCAGAGGCCCACCGCCGCGCAGAAACCGACAGTCTGGGGGCGTGGATGACGAGGAGGGGGGAGGTGAGGGGGGCTAGAAGTGGAAGGGATAAGAGAGGGTGGGGGTGGTATGTTATGTGGTGATAGCGGTAACAGTGATGGTGATGGTGATGAGGAGGTGAAGGTGGGAGGATGAAGACGGTGATGATGATGAGGGAGTAAGAATGGTGGTGGTGGTGGTGGTGTGGTATGGTGTTAGGGGTGATAGTGGTGATGGTGATGAGAAGGTGAAGGTGGAAAAGGTTGCTATGGGAGGTCGAAGAAGGTGATGATGATTAGGGAGAATGAGAATGCTGGTGGTGTTGCTCGTGGTAGTGGCGGTGATGGTTGTGGTGGAACTGAGAAGATAGAGGTGGAAATCGGCAGACCCGTAATTTTGGCAGCTTTTGAGGGGGCTAGAGCTAGGGCATCATTGTTGGTATTATAAGACACTCGCTTCTCACAACAGTCATTTCTAAAGGTCAAAGAGGGGGTCAGTCAGGTTCCAATGGGTGTTTATTCAGGTTCATGGTACAGAAGAAGACTCACACTACCACTAGGGTCATAAGACTACCCCTGGAAATGCCCACAACGCTTACGAAAGCCTTGTCAATTATGTGTTCTTGGGCGGCGTTATGTCTTGTAATGCGACCCAATATGTCCATGAGGTGGGGGGAAGGGGGGCACTTTTAGGGGCATTATGAAGTCGATATAGGAAACACTGGGGGGGCAGCTATAGCCTCCCTAGCCCCCAGAAATTATTACGACCCTGCGTTTGACAAGGCTTTCGTAAGAGTTTGAGGCATTTTCAGGGGTAGTTTTATGACCCTGATGATAGTTTGACCCTTCTTCTGTACCATGAACCCCAAAACACACCTATTTAAACCCAATTGATCTCCTTTTCGGCCTTAGGAAAGAAATATCACACCTATAGAAATATTATGCGAAGGGGCAAGGGAAAGACATGAACGACTACTTCAAAACGCGACATTCAAATGAGGTTTGGGAGCCTATATCATTCCTTTCCGCCCGTATAACCTACATTAATAGTTAAATTTATCATACATTGTTTGATTGGAAACCGTTATTGGTGTGAGTGGGACAATGTTTAGTCAGAAACCCAAGAATACAACGCGCCGAATAGAGCAGACTGGTAACTCCCAAGCAGGACAGGATGTGGGGAGATACGAGGAAGAAGCGACTTAGCAGAGAGATGAGGCGGGACGCGTCTATTTATTTCTTTAAGAGCGGTTCTGTGGTTATGGGAAGACCACTACTTACTGCTCTATCAGCCTCTATGCCTAAAGTTTCCTCACGTTTAAGGAAAGCCCTGTATCACGCTCCTAACATGTAGAAAGGCCAGGCCTCGAATTTACAATTAATCACAATCTTTAACTTAAAAGTTCCACTGAATCTCAAGTTTAACTTATAGCTGAGCTTAAAAGAAAAAATAAGTTCAACTTCGCTGGGGAGGCGATGGGCGGGGCATCTCGGAGCCTCGGAGGCTGTCTACACGTCTATTTATTTCTTAAAGGGCTGTCCTGGGGCTGTGGGAAGACGTCTACCAACTCTTCTATGTCTACTGCTTCCTCACGTCTTAGAAAACTATTGGATCACGTCCCTAACATGCAAATAAGCCCAGTAGCGGATCCAGAGGGGGGCACCTGGTCACGTGCTCCCCCAAAAAGAAATATTATAATTTTTAATAACGGAATTATTAATAATAATAATAATAATAATAATAATAATAATAATAATAATAATAATAATAATAACAGATAGAATCAAGTGGTGATTTTTATTTAGAGTGGGAAATATGGCTGCTCCCCTTACTTTAAATTTATTTGGAGAAATTAATTTGATTATTAGATTAATAAGTTGAAGAATATTTACAATTATAGGTCTTTCTTTTTCTTTCTTTTTCTTTTTCGGTATTTTTTCTGTTCTTTTTCTCTTTTTCTTTCTTTCTTGATGTTCTTTTCTCTATCATCCTTTTGTTGATGTTCTTCGATGGTCTGGGTGCGCCGCTTTCCTCCCAGAAGAGACCCACCCATAATTTTGGTGATGTTACTGAGGGCCGAAAGGCGGATGATGTTGGTTATATTTTTCTTTTCTTGATGTCGTGGTTTTCTTGTTCTTTTTCTTGATGTTTTCTTTTTCGCCATTTTTTTCTTTTCTATTTCTCTTTATCATCCTTTCTTGATGTTCTTTTCTCTATCATCCTTTTGTTTATGTTCTTTGATGGTCTGAATGAGCCTCTTTCCTCCCAGAAGAGACCCACCCATAATTTTGGTGATGTTAGTCAGGGCCGAAAGGCGGATGATGTTTCTTTGTATTTTTCTTTTCGTGGTGTTGTTCTTTTATTGCTGTTACTTTTCTTTTTCGAGGTTTTTTCTGTTCTTTTTCTTTTCTATATTTTTCGGTGTTCTTTTCTATACCATCCCTTTTGATGTTCTTTGGTCTGGATGAGCCTTTTTCTCCCCAGAAAAGACCCACCCATAATTTTGGTGATGTTAGTCAGGGCCGAAAGGTGGATGATGTTTCTTTGTAGTTTTCTTTTATTGATGTTTTTTCAATTATTGCTGTTACTTTTCTTTTTCGATGTTTTGTTCTGATCTTTTTTTTCTTTTCTATATTTTTTGGTGTTCTTTTTTATATCATCCATTTTTTATGTTCTTTGGTCTGGATGAGCCTTTTTCTCCCCAGAAAAGACCCACCCATAATTTTGGCGATGTTAGTTAAGGCCTAATGGTGGATGATGTGTGTTTGGGTTTTCTTTTTTCGATGTTTCGTTTCTATATTTTCCTTTTTCTGTTGTTTTTTTTTCATTTTCATTTTCTTTGCTGTTCCCAAAACGTGGATTGTCTACGACATCTAACGGGCACCACAAGCCCGGGTTTGTTGTTCGGAGTTTGCTCTCCTAGGCGAACTGCCTACCATGGCTAACGACCTCCACCTGGCCGTGTTTGTTGTTCGGAGTTTACTCTCCTAGGTGAAGTGCCTACCATGGCTAACGACCTCCACCTGGCCGGGTTTGTTGTTTGGAGTTTACTCTCCTAGGTGAAGTGCCTACCATGGCTAACGACCTCCACCTGGCCGGGTTTGTTGTTCGGAGTTTACTCTCCTAGGTGAAGTGCCTACCATGGCTAACGACCTCCACCTGGCCGGGTTTGTTGTTTGGAGTTTGCTCTCCTAGGTGAAGTGCCTACCATGGCTAACGACCTCCACCTGGCCGGGTTTGTTGTTCGGAGTTTGCTCTCCTAGGTGAACTGCCTACCATGGCTAACGACCTCCACCTGGCCGGGTTTGTTGTTCGGAGTTTGCTCTCCTAGGTGAACTGCCTACCATGGCTAACGACCTCCACCTGGCCGGGTTTGTTGTTTGGAGTTTACTCTCCTAGGTGAAGTGCCTACCATGGCTAACGACCTCCACCTGGCCGGGTTTGTTGTTTGGAGTTTGCTCTCCTAGGTGAACTGCCTACCATGGCTAACGACCTCCACCTGGCCGGGTTTGTTGTTCGGAGTTTGCTCTCCTAGGTGAACTGCCTACCACGGCTAACGAGTCCCACCTGCCCGGGTTTGTTTAGAGTTTGCTCTCCTAGGTGAAATGCCTACCACGGCTAACGACCTCCACCTGCCCGGGTTTGTTGTTCGGAGTTTGCTCTCTTAGGCATATCGTCTACCACGGCTATGGAACCCCACTGCTCGGCTTTGTAGCCGGAAGATCTCGGGCACCTCCTTCGGGGCCCCGGGGGACGCATTGGCGCCCTGCCGGGAACCCTCCACTCCTGCCACGCTCGCCAGGGAGACCTTGGGCTCGCTGGCGCTGCCCCGCCCCGCCGAGGCGAGGAGGGCGAATGCAAGAACTCGCTTCTTAAAACTACCTGACTAGATTATGAAATCAATCATAAGTACCGAAAAGTCGCTGATCACCGCGTATATCGGTTCTGGGATGGAAGGCCGACGGGCCTCAGGGACGCACACAAGCATTCAAGGGAATCCTCGCGACGGCTCACGGCGCAGCGTCCGTTTCCCTCTCATCTTACTTTCGATATTTCCTTTTTATTATATTTTCCTTTTCTGATTGATTGACTGTTTGCTTTTATTTAATAAGAATTAGTTCACCAATTAATACCTTTCAGGTTCATTACATTCATATGACGGCGGCGGCCCACTAAAGTTTCCTAACATTGCCATTGGCGTCCCACTTATGAAGGGTCGTCTGTTTATTTATTTTTCTCTTCTATATTTCATTCTATTTCTCACTTTCTTTCTCACTCTCTCTCTCTCTCTCTCTCTCTCTCTCTCTCTCTCTCTCTCTCTCTCTCTCTCTCTCTCTCTCTCTCTCTCTCTCTCTCTCTCTCTCTCTCTCTCTCTCTCTCTCTCTCTCTCTCTCTCTCTCTCTCTCTCTCTCTCTCTCTCTCTCTCTCTCTCTCTCTCTCACACACACACACACACAGACACCTCGAACATTTTCTTTTACATATATATACTTTCGTCTCTCTTCGCGAAAATTATGAATATATATTTATTTCATAGTGCGGGAGAGAGGGAGGAAATTAGACAGCAAGTTCCATAGCTAGACAGTTCTTAAATTAGGTAGCTTAATAGTTAGTTTAGTGGACAGTCAAGCAGTTAGTTAGCTAGATAGATAGTTAGATGGTTGATTAGTTAGTTAGATACGAACCCCTTATCAAATGTGGGTGAATATGGGCCGAAGAGAAGGATGTGGAGAGGAGGAGGAGGAGGAAGAGGAAGTGGATGAGTAAGGAGAGAAGGAGGAATATGCAAACGATAATAATAATAATGAGAGAAAGGGAAACATGGAAACAGGAGGAGGAGGAGGAGGAGGAGAAGTCGAAGAATAAGAGGAAAGAAAGAAGATGAAGAAGAGAAGAAGGGGTGGATGCAGGTGTGGAGTTGGTGATAAGAGTGAGGAGGTGTTAGTCCACCCTATAAGATGTGGAATATTCATGGCGATAAATATTAAGGAAAGATGTAATATGTTAGCTGAAGAGAGAAGCCAATTAATGTGAAGAGTGGAGGAGGAGGAGGAGGAGGAGGGAGAGGAGGAGGAGGAGGAGGAGGATGAGGGGAGAAGTAGAAGACGAAAAAGTTGAAAATATTGGAAAAGAAAGAGATAAAGAGGATATGCAGAGGAAAAAGAAGAGTGAAAATGGAAAAAAATAAAGAGGAGGAGGAGGAGGAGGAGGAGGAAGAGGAAAGCATAAGGGGATGAACATAAGGACGAAGAAAGATGTAAAGTAAGTTAAGAAGAAGTAAAGGAAAAAGAGACAGCAAGAAGGCGAAGAGGAGGAGAAAAAGTAAAACATAAGTTGAAGTGAATGAAAACAAGGAAGAAAAGAAGAAACACTAAACATCCTCGGTCTATCCTTATCTCAAAATCTCAACTGGAAACTTCACATCTCCTCTTTCACTAAATCAGCTTCCTCGAGGTTGGGCGTTCTGTATCGTTTTATGGAGTATGCATCCCACGTATGGGGGGGCTCCACTCACACAGCTCTCTTGGACAGAGTGGAGTCTAAGGCTCTTCGTCTCATCAGCTCTCCTCCTCTTACTGATAGTCTTCTACCTTTTAAATTCCGCCGCCATGTTGCCTCTCTTTCTATCTTCTATCGATATTTTCACGCTGACTGCTCTTCTGAACTTGCTAACTGCATGCCTCCCCCACCTCCCGTGGCCTCGCCACACGCGACTTTCTACTCAAGCTCATCCCTTTACTGTCCAAATCCCTTACGCACGAGTTAACCAGCATCTTCACTCTTTTATCCCTCACGCTGGTAAAATCTGGAACAATCTTCCTTCAGCTGTATTTCCTCCTGCCTACGACTTGAACTCTTTCAAGAGGAGGGTATCAGGACACCTCTCCTCCCGAAATTGACCAATCTTTCGGCCACTCCTCTAACTCTTTAGGAGCAGTGAGTAGCGGGCTTTTTTTTTTTTTCATTATTGTTTCCTTTTTTTATGCTCTTGAACTGACTCCTTTCTGTAAAAAAAAAAAAGTAAGGGATGCCGATTATTCTTAAAAACTTTAAATAAAATGCTAAGGGCACCAACTTGACGCCGATGATCAAGATCAAGAATTATTAAGTGCCAGAGAAACAAATTTAATTGAATTGATAGTTCTGTCAAGTAACTTTAAATTGCAATTGGCAACAGACATCCAAACAGGAGCACAATACTCAAAGTGGGGCAAAATGAATGCATAAAAAGATTTGAGTACAGTTGAGTCACAAGCAAATATTTTAAAGGCCTAACAAAGTAAGCCTGTCTTCTGTGCAAGTGGAAGACATGGAACGGATGTGCTTCTCAAATGTCATCATCAAGTGTAAGTAAACTCAACAGCAAATATTTTCTCCTCCTCCAGCCTCTCTTCCACATTCATCTCACAAATAAAGCTAATGAAGCCCCTCTTGTAACCTAACATTTTAGAAGTACAATATGGAGGACAGGCTGGGATGGGAAAAATTAGTAACCCAGAAACTAGCCTACAATGTCTGCCTAATTAAGTAATACTCGTAGGTAAAGTGGGGAGCATGCGATATTGCTGCGCGTTGCATCCGTGGTCATTTCCACCTCCTTGACTTTTTGAGCCTGTGGTGGATTCGTATCCACTAGCCCGGGGACACTTGGCCCCATGCCGTCAGGATTCCCACAATTTACCTTCCCCAAGTTTCCCCAGGTACCGCTTTATCGACCACCCCGAAAGGAAGGATGAACAGGAGCAATAGCTGGGTGGGCTGTGCCGAAGGCACCTAATCGGACTTGAACTCTAATCGGACTCGAACCGGTGCCCCGTGGAGAGGTAGGCGGTCACAGCAACCACTCAGCTAGGGAGGCGCAGGGGCTGGGGTGTAAAGAGAGAAAGCCCATTTTAACTCTCACTCTGCCCGGAAATAGAACCCAAAATCTCTATTCAACCGAGAAATTTTGGATGCGAGCCGAGTGCCTAGTGACCCCTCCCCCCGAAATTATTTTCTAGATCCGCCACTGAATAAGCCCCAACCCGCTAGCTGCACGGAGGCGGTGGGCGGGGCATCTCGGAGGCGCGGGGAGGCATTGCACATGTCAAAATATTCTACGTATTTATTCTATGGCTCGGGGAAGACCAACCACCCACTCTCCTATGCCCGCAGCTTCCTCAAGTCTAAGGAAACCACTATATCACGCCCATAACGAACAAGAAACAGCAGGGAACCCCCCAGGCCTGCGCGAAGGAAATAGATGATGCGGTTACTCCATGTCACCTCGTACGTTAATTCGTACAAAGCGTTCTCGCCTACCTCCGTCTTTCCCCGCGTGTTTGTCCACAGGGGGCAGCACCTACCGGGCGCAGTGGGGTAATGGGGTCTTTCACAGTGCTCTAAGTTGCCTCGAGTCGTCGGTGTAGGCACTTCCCAACCCCTCATAACCCCTTCAACTCCACATAGCCCCCCCAACCCCACATAACCCCTCAAAGCACACCTACGCACATTGCTATTATTATATTTTACTGCCCACAACAACTATAATGAACATAAACGCCGATTCCATGCTTGATGCCAGGGGTCGCTGCTGAAAACCTTCCATAAACCGATCATAACCTCTCAACCCCGTATAACTCCCCTTCAACCCCACATAACTCCTCTCGAACCTCCCCAACCCCTACATAACCCCTCCCCTACCCCACATAAGTCATATAGAACCTCCCCAAACCCCACAGTTTCATATATAACCCCTCCCCTAACCCAACTAATCCCTCCCCACCACCCCAACCCCTCCCAACCCCACATGACTTTTCCCCAACCCCCAACAACCCTACATAACCCATCCCAACCCCCCCACAGCCCCACTTAACCCCTTCCCAACCCACCACAATCCCAACCCCATCCAATCTCACATAACCCTTCCCCAACCCCAAATAACTTCTTTGTAACCCCACATAACCCCTTCCCAACACAACATAACCCCTCTCCAACCCCAAGCAACCCTCCCCAACCCCACATAAAACTCCCTAATCCCCACAGCCCCACGTAACTCTGCTTAATCCCCCCAACCCCACGTAACCCTACCCAACCCCCCACAACCCCACGTAACCCTTCCCAAGCCTCCCACAACTCCACGTAACTCTCCTTAACCCCCCACAACCCCACGTAACTCTCCCCAACCCCCCACAACCCCACGTAACTCCCTAACACCCCACAATCCCACGTAACCTTCCCTAACACCCCACAACCCCATGTAAGCCTCCCAAACCCTCCACCACCCTACATATAGCCTCTTCCCAACCCCACATAACCCCATTCCAACCCCGCATAACCCCTCCCCAAGAATGACTGTTGGACTGTGAGATTAAGGGGTCATATTCTCAAACATTTCGGCGCCCCAGCACACATTTTAGGCCCGTAATTTGGGCAGATTTTGGGGGGCAAAAGGGCATCATAGGTTCATGAGTTTGGTGGGGGAGGGGGGGGCGAGCAAAGCAAACATGCGCAGGTGGTAGAATTTTTTTTATTAATAAGCACTTTTAGGGATATTATGAGGCCGATATAGAAAACATTGGAGAACTAATGCCCCCCCAAGAAATCCTGATAAGTAAGCAAAGATATGGCTGGGAGCCTTCGCTTGAGCTGCGCGTGGCTCCGGTGGTCATCCCCGTCACATTGGCCTTTGAGTTTGTAATGGGAAGAACCCATCACCCCGGGACACAGGGTCAGTGTGACATCCGGGTTACCACGGTTTACCTTCCCCAGGTGTCCCCAGGTACTCATTTATCCCCCAGCCAAAAATGGAGAATGAATAGCTGGTTGAGCTGCACACCGACCCGGGCAGTCGGTGTGCAACTGTTGGTTCGAACCCGGACCCACGAATTCGTAGGTAGGCACGGTAACCATTGCACCACGAAGATGGGGTATATATAATATAATGATAAGAGAGGAAGAACGATGGAGAAGTTGTTGGTGGTGGTAGAGGGGGGGGGGGGGTGAATAAGGCAGCAATGAATAGAGAAAGAAATGGGAAAAGTATTGTTGAAAAAGATAATGATAGAGTAAGAACGGTGGTGAGGGTGGTGGTGGTGGTGGTGATTGATGAACAGGGTAGCTATGAATAGAGGAAGGAAATGGGAAATATATTGTTGAAAAAGTTGGTAATAGAATAAGAACTGTGGAGAGGGTAGTGGTGGTGTTACTGGTGGTGGTGGCCGTGAATAAGGCAGCACTGAATAGAGGGGGAAAGGGGACACGTATTGTTGAAAAAGAAGATAGAGAAAGAACGACGATGAGGGTGGTGGTGTTACAGGTGGTGGTGGTGGTGTTACTGGTGGCGATTAAATAGGCAAATAAATTAAGTTTGGAGCATACATTATAGGCTGCACGTGGCCTCGGCGCTCACCTCCGATACATGGCTGAATAAGACAAAATTGAAGCGACAAGAGAAGTGAAAATGATGAATGTGGGAGGCGGATAAAGATGATGAAAAGGGAATAAGAACAAAAAACATTATATAAACATCATAACTATGGAATAATGAATCTCTCTCTCTCTCTCTCTCTCTCTCTCTCTCTCTCTCTCTCTCTCTCTCTCTCTCTCTCTCTCTCTCTCTCTCTCTCTCTCTCTCTCTTCATTACCTTCATTTCTCTACCTTTCTATGGCTCATTTCTTCCTAATATATTATTTTCCATCTCATTAACCTCTCTCTCTCTCTCTCTCTCTCTCTCTCTCTCTCTCTCTCTCTCTCTCTCTCTCTCTCTCTCTCTCTCTCTCTCTCTCTCTCTCTCTCTCTCTCTCTCTCTCTCTCTCTCTCTCTCTCTCTCTCTCTCTCTCTCTCTCTCTCTCTCTCTCTCTCTCTCTCTCTCTCTCTCTCTCTCTCTCTCTCTCTCTCTCTCACACACACACACACACACACACAAACACACACACACATATAAAGAAAAT